>NW_018364904.1:0-13100 GCF_002078875.1 Numida meleagris | reverse complement strand
GCAAGCGTTCTTCTCCATCTCCTCAGTAGCTCTGCACGCAGCTGGTGTTGCTGTCGTGAAGAAATCTCGCTCTGTCTTGCACTCTTGCTGCAGCAGTTTGGGAGTCTGAGAGACCTCCAGCTCTGGCTTACCCAGGCACGTCAGCAGCCCTCCCCCCTCCCAGCTGGCACACCAGCGCACTGGCTGTGCCACACGGTCAGCGTGGCAGCCAGAGCAGCCAGCACCCGTCAGCCTCCCCTGCTCTCACCGCCAGCCGGGACGAGGGCTGATGCAGCGTGCCCACCCCAGCCCAGATTTCCCGCTGAGACACCTTCCAGCAACCACCCAGCACCAAAGCCAGCTCACCTGTTTGGCCTGCTCAGCCTCAGCTGTGTCCAGGCTCACGCACGCGCCGCAGCGGTGCTTCTGACAGGCTCTCACAGGGTGATCTCTTCCAAGAACGCCCAGAGCTCAGTCTCTGTGTGCACCACACTCGCCTGAGCACCAGCTCTGCTCACCAGCTGGGGGACAAAGGCTCCCACCCTGGCAGCGATTGTGACCTCAGCGAGCGCCCGCATCACTTCTGTGCTTTCATCATAAGCAAAGGGAGTGGTCACCTCCTAGATCCAAATTTCAGACAGACATTGCACATTTCACTCTTCTTTTACACCAACCAGGCCTGCTAAGCAGAGACCTGAACCAGGCCTGCTAAGCAGAGACCTGAACCAGGCCTGCTAAGCACAAACCTGAGCCAGGCCTGCTAAGGACAGTCCTGAAGCGGGCCTGCTAAGCACAGACCTGAAGCGGGCCTGCTAAGCACAGACCTGAAGCGGGCCTGCTAAGCACTGTGGGAATGGGATGTTGCTTCTGCATACAGAACTAACAAGATACGTACTTTATTTCATGGTCTCTTTGTTGATACTAATAATTCTTTCTGGGGTTCTCTTTATTTCATTGAAAGGGGGGTCTCTGATTGTTTTCATCAACTGTCCTTTAGATATTGATGCATGCTTAGTAAGTAGATGAAGTAATTAATAAGTACCAAGACCACAGCTTCTGTATTTTAGACTAAAAGCATATTGTAAGGTTATTCTGTTTTGCTAACAGGCCCTCAGCAAAGGAATAGCAGGTCTATCAAATATCAAAGAAGCCAGGGGCTCCACACAAGGCCAAATTGTCTCACTCTAGGATTGGGGGAGGGATACAACAGGCAGGCCTCAGGATGCTTCCCTCTATCCTCCTTCCCCACTTATCTTTATCCAAGAATCAACAGGTGTCCAGAAATAATGACCGGGTACTGAGTAAGCAAGTGTTAGAAGTTAATTAATTAGCAATATACATGCTTAGCTAGCAACAATTTCTGTTCAACCAGTATCTGTATGTTTAGTTGAGTGATGGGAAGATTGTGAACCTGAAGTACTCAGCCAATGAGGAACCAGGGGAGAAAAAGATAAGCGTCGAGCAATAAGGCATAAAAGATGTAACACTGCTTTCTGCAGGCGCGCCTGCTTGCAGGACACCCGCCATTGCAACTGCGAATAAAATCTGCTTTTATCAGAGATACCGTCCTGATCAATTATTTGGATATTTCCAACACAGTGAGCACACACATCCCAGTGTTCTGACAGAGAACACGGGCAGACAGGCCAGCGAGTTGGAAGGTGATCACCTTCAGGCTAGATCAGTACTGCAGATATCATCCTGCAAATCCTTCTATACCAGAAACACAATTGCTAAACCTGAGTAACTCTCATCGAGGAGGTGAGTATGAGTAAGGTCAGGCTCACCAAACAGTGCTGAGACTATGACTATGCTGACATGTCATTGCAATTCAGTGCACAGGTAGAAAAGGCAGTAAGGTGGGCCCAAAGATGGAAAAGGACATCTATGCTGCATTACCACTCTGCAACCACATCAATCATTGCTCTCAGAGCGTGTATCTGCTAAAAAGCTGCGGTGTTTGAGGCCTACAAAACAATTTGCATTACCAGGCTAATCAGCACTTTTCTTTATGTATACACATGAAAGACCACGAAGCTCCTCTCTGAAGAGATAAGTAAAAGTTACCTTACATTACTTTGACATACAGGATTCTACTTCTCACTTTGTAACTCTGTATCATATAACAAAGAAAAATATCTTTTTTTGCAATACCAGTTTTTAAAAGGAGTTTTACTATAGAGGATGAAAACTAACGCACTTACCTTTACATGATGGAGTTGCTCGAGAAGACCAGAGTTTGCGGATTCAAAATCAAGCTTAGAATGCCACATCTGAAGAGTTGTCAGGAAATACTACAATGAAACATAACATTAAATAAAAAAAACTAACACAGCCACATAATTTTAATTTGACCTTGAAAACCATCAGTGTCTAACTATCATTATTTTAGAGCTGTTTGTCTATTAGCAACCACTAGCTTCCACAGCTAGCCATTACAAACCTTAATTTTTCATAATTATACAAGTGGTGATCCAAAAGCAATGCCTCCTATTTTATTATGCTGGCCCACAACACCAGAAGCGGACATTGGTGGGATGGCAGCAGAGGTTGAACTTTCCTGCCTATGTCCCGTTACATTTTGTAGCTGTGTGACAGACGGCAGCAGAGGGCCAGTCTGACAACATGGCATCTGACATGGGAGTGCAAAGGAAGCACAGATGTGTCACTGAACTCCTCCATGTTGAAAAAATTGCACCCACTGACATTCATTGACGCTTGCAGAACATTTATGAAGACCAAACAGTGGATGTGAGCACAGCAAGGTGGTGGTGGTGCGTTTCAGCAGTGGCAACAGCAATGTGAAAGGCAAGCCACTCAGACAGCCAAGCCGATTTTTGTTCGTTATTATTATTTTTTATTTTTTTTTTTTTTTATGGCTCTCATTCACCACTGGAAAAAGAGGCACAGCTAATGGTGATGACTACATTGAAAAACAGAGTTCTGTAGCTGAGAATTCACTCTGTGTATCTGTTGCAGGAAATAAATAGGAGGCATTCCTTTCGGAGTGATCTACGTACATCAGTAAGCCATTATAATGCAGTAACACTGATAATAGGAACAGAAAAAAAAAAAAACAAACAGGCAGATTCTGAGAATATCTTTTGTGGAGATGGAACAACAAACCTACACTATGCAGTCAGCTGCACTTACTTCCCTGGGAAGGAACAGATCCAACTAGAAAGGCCATGACCACTCCAGCCAATCAGACTAGATCACCATTTCAAAGCACGCAGTCTTGGAATAAACCTTAAGGGTATAAAACAAATTGCATCTCTGTTCCAGCAAATTTTTTCTTCAATAAAAGTGAATAGACTGGAAAGTAGTAATCCTACAGATTCACTTATAACATTGTGCCTTATGGTAAAAAGAGAAGCAGGATGTTAAAAGCTTTGGCAGGCACAGAACCTCTAGCACTGGAGGTGAACCGTTCTGACCTCTTGATAGCCTGTCATAATTCGTGTATCTGCATGAGATGCAGTGCCACTCACTTTACAGAGTGACCACACATATTCAGTTGTTTTTTTTTTCAGTGTGTGTGAGCAGCAAAGAGGTACATGACCTCAGGAAAACTTTGAGTAACATGGAAGCAGGAAGAGCTGCTCAGGTGTTCTGAACTGCTCAGATGACATGGCAGCCATTGGCTTGCATGCTGTTACACATGCAGTAACTAGCAGACAAATGAAAATTAAGGCATTTTCCTTCATCTTAATGGCACTGTATGTGCCTCCTCTCTGCAGAGCTGTGGCACAGACAGTACAAGACTCCCGAAGAACTGCAGAGTAACCACAAATCCACACTGAAAACAGGCAGCATAACAAGGTCAGTAATCACATTTATTCTACCTTTGCAAAACATGACCACCATGTGACAAAACCCAGAATGAGAAAAACCTGTCCGCTGGCTGCATACTTCCCAAATGTTAGACTCTCATCATAACAGAATGGGAACTGAGAATCAGGACGTTACTGTAACAGAAAATAATCACAGCCACAGTGAGCGGCTGGATCTCACCAGTTTCTCTGAAAACAGAGTGCTGGAAGTGAGTACATACAGGTCGGTATGTACGATGTATGTATGTAATCCTTGCATATAATGTATGTAATTAAAATGTTTCCAAATGCACTAGAATGCACTATAAACTTGCTGAGGTGCAAGTCTTGCCTATTGCAGGCAAATCAGGAATAAAACAACCATACCAAAACTAGTTATGCAACACCGGCATTATAATTGCTGTTTCTCAGAAAGCTACTTGCAGGTGATCAATGTTTATCAGCTCCATGCCTAAGAATTTTCTTTGTAAAATTCCTGCTTACCTGTCTTGCTATAAACTTTGCACCGCAGACCAGTTTAAAAAATTACGAGTGTATCACTCACCATTACATATAAAAAATGAGGACAAACAGCACATTAGGGACCACAAGCACACTCATCATAATAAGGCTAATACCAGAGGTAATAAAGGCAACACAAGTGAGCCATTTATACAGAGTTAATCTTCACTGCTAACAAGTTATCGCTTTTAAAAATCTATTCATAGTTTTCACAATCAGTGAGAAGCAAGAAGAAAGGACATCGGTCCACAGTCTAAAATCCTTTTTTCAGCCTTAGATAGAGAGTGATGATGAAATATGTGCTGTTTGCAAGCACGCATAAGGAAAATTTTTCAAGTCACTTCAAGATCTGTAGGCATCCATCCTTACATAACTTCTTGTAATAGACCTCCAGAAATGGGAAGGGGAACAGAGAGCTTTTCTGTCTTGGCATGTAGTCATGATAAGGACCCAAAGCAAAGTCCGAGCATCGGTGATAGAGCAAACCTAGAACTAATGGATGCTGAACTTATTAGCAATCTCTCAGCAAGAAAAGGAGTAATGGAGTTCTGTTCAACTGCTTGAAGCCTTATGAAAAAATTCACGATGGTAGAAATCCCACAGTGAAGTCCCTGTAACTTAAAACTTTCAGCACAAAAACTCCCTTATAGTTTTAATATCAGGTACTGTCAAAAGCTGTTTGTAGAAAAAGCATTTGTTCCACCAATTAAAGAATACAATACTACTTCTGAGTTTGTTTTGTTTTTAAAAACCACGAGTTTGGTACCTTTTTTATTCATAATGGCAAAAGCCACAATGAGGCAGGATGGATGTCACAAACCTGTATCTACTTCAACAATAGGCTACATCCAATTTTCCTCCTTCAAATCTCCACGTATTAAAAGAAGCATGAATGAGAGATTTAACTATTTAAGATTTTGTTCTAGTTAACCTTCCAAACTATTCCATAACCAGAAGAGATCAGAGGCAAACACATCAAATGCTTCAGAACGCTGCAGACAGCGCTCCAGGTTACTCTGTCAGTCTAAAACACTGCAGAAAGACAGATCTCAAGGTCTAACCCTAGATTTGTCACAGACCTTCTCTTAGACCTGGCTGCAGACTTCCCATTTCTGGCTCCAAATAGTTCTCAGATACGAAGCACCTGACTGGAAAAAGATATTGCCAGTTCAATTAGAACACCGCTTTGAAAGTCTATGCACGCGTCTCACAAACAAGACACTGGAGAAGATGCTCAGGCAGGAAAAGTCATGCTCCTGAAAATAAAGGAGTACTGCAGGTAAAGTTCACTGACACAGATTGAAAGAACCGAGGCTCCTAAAGAAGTTTCCCACAGCACTTTCCCAGATGATGTCTAAAATTAAAACTACAACGTACTAAAAGGAGAGAAACTACTAGCAAGTTAACAGCGAGCAGTCCACTTTATTTTCCTTCTACTTTATAAGAAACGTAACTAGAGTCCTAGTGGATGAAGCAACTGAAATGACTTCTTACAAGTAAAACACTGAGCAAGATAACCAAGAATTTAAACTTAAATACATTGTGTGTTTGTCATTCCAAAGGAAGCGTGCTGTACAGCTGCACACTTTGGTAAATGAGCCCTTTTTAAAATGGCTGACAGCAAATGGGATGTCATGTTGGATGGGAGCAGATGGCACACGACACTGCGGAGTGTAAGGGAAGGAATGATAAACCTGGTGTTCGCTGCAGCCACGCAGAGGGGGAAGGCTGACATTTTGGAAATGTTGGGAACAAACTTGAAACTAACAATTTAGCTCTGGAAGCCAAAAGCTGTCCCAGTTCCATGGCATTAAAAAGCTAACAGACAGAATACCACACCTCCTCCAGACAGTTTGTTCTGCACCTTTCTTCTCCTCACATGAGGAAACCAAAGCAAACAGATCACAACAGATCACCTCCAGGTGACACTACAGAGGGCTGAGCAAAAGAGAACCACTTCCTTACACGATGTACAGAAAGCAATCGAGGATGTACTGAAATACAATGAGTATTTTATTTAGGAAGGAAATACGAAGTGTTTCAGAGGAGAGCACTCCCACTTTCCAGGAGCAGGTAGAATTTTATACATGCCAGCCTCATGAAAGACGCTTCAGTTACAGAAGGGTTTTTTCCCCTCCTAATGGCATGGCATGTTTAACTGTCGTACACCATTTTCTGCATTATTCTGCTAAAACTAATCACTGACTGAAATAACTACAGAAGTTGCCACAGACAAATAACACAACTGACACTGATTAGTGTACAAAAATTAAAAGAACTTTTCTAATAGCCACTGACTGACTAATTTGAAGCAGAAGGGACCTAATTTCTGCTAAGTTGTGCATGGAAAGAAAAAAAAAAGAATGAGCGATTTTCTTCACACTCAGCTTAACTCTTACTTTCTTTAGAGGAGAGGAAATGCAATTGCTTCTTAGCCTCAAAGCAGCAACAAGGACATGAATAATGAATACAGCAGAACTTGTATTAAGATTCCACTTTAGCATAACGTAACTCAAACTGAAGTGAGCTTCCAAAAAGGCGCGTGAGGGAAGGAAACGGTGACAGCCCAGCGTTACTTGATGTGAAATACTGTCCCTCTGCAACTTGTGTTCTAAATGAGGTATTGACTTTTGCACAGTTAGAATACAGAGCTCTTACTTTGTGGAAAAGGTAAATCAGAACATGTAATAAAAACCTGGAGCTGTATATCAATAATTTAAGGGCATCATATGCTTTGGAACTTCACTTGAGAATCTGAAGGAATTCTAGATCTTTGACTTACAAAGTGAGCTATTTTCCAGCCAGTAAATTCATCTTCATGAATTTGTACAGTTCAGCTGCAGCTTCTGTTAAAATCCCCTGTCTATTTAGCATACACTGGCTCACAAGGTTCAAAATAAATGTTTCAGATAAAAAAAAATTAAGAATCTGATACTGTGATCCTGTTAGTGTTCCATGCCTGCAGCTACCTCAAGAGGTCAGGAAATGAAGCAGCCACAGGACGAAGGTCTCTTCTCTAGAGAAAATCAGACCAGCAAAGCACATGTGATAACAAAGGAACTTCAGAAGCACATTTCACTTTTGAGAATAATAACAGAATAATAGACATACCTTGATCCATTTGCTATGAAATGCCCTTTCATTCTATAGCTACAAAGCAAAAAGTAAAAAGCCATTTCAAGAAGTCAGTATGTGTTGATACATGATGGCATCTCATATAGACATAAATAAATCTTTCACAGTGACCACTGAACACCATGGTTTTAGTTTGCCAAAGGAAATTGCTCTGATTGGTTTTATCAGCCCTCCAGGGAAAAATTCTGTATGAAAACTCAAGGCAGACGCCTATTGCTCTCATCCTTAGGCCTGCTGCCTGCAGCCTTGCTGAACAGAGCACTGCGAGAGCTCTCTACAGCGCTTCGCCTTGTTACACTTTATATGTTATTAACAACAGCTCTACAGCTTGGTAAGAGATGATTTTCTCCACGATTTTGCTTCAAGACATGGTCATACAATGTCAGCAACAACACGGAAACCTTACATTACTTAAACAATTAATAGGCAGAACTTACATTCCACTGTAAAAGCACAGCAAGGCAAGAACTTGCACTGGGCACACTCCTCCTGCCTCTCCCCCAGACTCAGTTTCTCAAGCATCAGTGTGTTACCCAGAGTGCAAGGCTGACACTGACTGAAACAGCCAGCAACATGAAGGGGAACACTCCAAAAGAGATGGACATCATACGCACCTTCCCACGTGGCAGCAGAAAGGCCAGACTTTCTCAGTAGGATGAGACTGATCAGTAGGATCAGACTAATGACAAGAACTGTGACAATTTTGAGGATGCTAGAAATTTTTTGTTTAATTATTACTTTTTTAAAACACCCATAACAGATAGGATGAGAGACTATGACAAATTCTACTTCCACAGGAAACGGGGCAAGATAAATAGAACACTGGTCTGTTTCAGTTTTACTGGCTCATGCACAGTTAATGACACTTTGCCTCACTCTGTAGATGTTAAACTGATTATGCTAAAGAAAATATTGAAAAGTTCTTAAAGCAGAAGATAGTCTTTATGAGAAACATGAAAGCATTTTTAATGTTATTAAAAGTCAAGTTGATTGCTTTCTTTCAAAAAAAGAATCAAATGATTAAACCTGTTACCCTGATAAATCATTTCTTCTTTGCTGTTAAGGGTCACATTGCTTATGTGAAAGAGCAGACACATTGGTCAGAGATCACTTTTCCTGTAGTGAACACGTTATGAGGGAAGAAAAACTGCCTCACTGGAAAACAAACTGCCACTTGGTCTGCTTCCCTGTTCCCCTGCATCTGGCTGGCAGACAGAACACGGAATGGAAGCACACACAATTCATCCTGCTCCTCGGATGTTCTTTCAGCAACTGGAGGTTTTAGAGATGCTCAAGTCAGAACTTACAGCTAATCATTATTTTAATAAGGACAAATGGAGCCGGCCTCCTCCATGGAATTACCCAAGTATAATTTTGGCATCCAATAAAAAAAAGAAAAAAGAGTTGTAAGATTTAGTAACGAACTGATTAATAAAAAGAGAAGCCCACACCTACATAGACAATAGTTTGCTTGGCCTAAAAGTTTTTTTTTTCCCTCTTTTTTAAATAAGATGCAACTATTCCCCAGTTTTCCCATCTCTCCCTGCACCATCTTTTATTTTGAACTTCTATACATACCCTTTTCCATCTCTATCATGCAAGCTGACTGACATTAAATACCCATTATTTTTGCTGTTTTTCCACAAAGCTCAAGCGTCAAGTCAAAAAAAGCAGCTTTAAATCGATGTTTCCCAAGAAGCAGTTTGCCTCCCCTTGAGTCAGACTGAACACACCACACGCGTCCCAACGTAGGACGGTCACAAGCTGTGCAGGCAGTGGCCATTGGAGCAGCGGGGCACAGCCGTCACCAACAGCAGGGACCTACAGAGCTGGGGGCAGCAGGGTGGGGGCAGCTCACAGGGAATCGAGATGTGGCCTAAAACAGAAAGAAAACAAAAATACAAAGAGATGAGCTTGCAAACACCCAAGCATATCAATGTTCTTCAGTCCAGGCACTTCCACATACCTAATTACACTATGAAATTAAACACAGCATCGAGAACCTGCTAAAGACAACCTGCCCCAGAGCTCCCCACCCTCTCCAAGCTCTCCCTCCCTCCCCGCCCATGACATACTCAGGGGTGAGAGGAGTGTAAAGGAATGCAAGGACAAGACAGTAGGAATGGCTGAGCACAAGGCTGTGCCAGCGTCACCACGAAAGGAAGCAAAGATGCTCCTGAGAAACCTATGCCTGATTGGCACGAACATGAACTCCTGGGTGATGATCGGACACGATAATGAGCGCCCACCCCAGGCTGATGTGCTGACACACAGCTCGGGGCTGCTCACTGCATTAATTACTGCCCAGCGCCTGATTCTGTGCAGGCTGGGAGCACAGGTTGAACTGCAGACCTTGACTCAGCGCTTCGGGGCATTGGGCACAACGCAGACCTTGCTGGGTTAACAAAGGGCTCGGGCTGGGCCTCAGCAGAGCCGTGGGCAAGGAGATGCGCTGGTAGGGGAACAGTGTGAGAGCTGGGCTCTTCCTGGCTGCTCCAGGTGGGAAAAGGCTGCAGCACAGCTCACAGCCCCCACCTGGCAGCACTCGGAGGAGTGCCCCGTGAAGCAGAGAGCCTGGCTGGAAGCTGTCCGGGCAGCACCGTGCTGGCAGTGCTGCACCGAGGCCGTCCTGCCGCTCTATGCAACTCCAAGGAGCCGGGCTGCCTGCAGCAGAGGTGGAGCAGTCAGCTCCTCACTCAAGGTAGGCGCCCTCCATTGCTTGGGCAGGGAAGCACACACTTGGAAGGTCGTGAAAAAGGGGATTCGTTTTAATCCAGGAGATGGGTTTAATCGTGCTGCAATAATGCCCATTACCTCTTATTTAGTGTGTTTTGTTTTCTTTAATTTCTCTTTGTTCTAAGTGCTTTCACCAATTTTTTGTGACTGTTCCCGTGCTCAAGGATTCTCTTCTGCCTCTGCCAGCAGCACCAGGATGGGAGAGGAGAGCAGCAAAGTGTGGCTCAGAACCAGCACTACTTTACCCAGGCGGGATCCCGGCCCCAGCTCCATCTCCTGCCCAGCACAACAGTTTGCTGGGCTGCAGGGGGTGCAGCGAGGGGAGCAGCTGTTCCCAGGCATGCTGCAACCCAGGTTGGGCTCCGAGGGATGCAGGAAGGGGTTGGAGCTGGGAACGTGAGGAAGCGAGCAGAGGAGGTCAGCACGCTCTGCCAACCTGCTGGCTCTAATACAGCACAGCTAGTGCTGCATTTCTCCCTCTTCCTCTCAGCCACACAAGAATCGAGATGACCTTGCTCCATACCTCTGCATGCATGGATTCCTGTAGGCTTTAAAATCCCCGATGCCGCCTTTTGGGTCTCTTAATCTAAAGCCTCCAAGTAGGAATTTCCATTTCCTTTCCCCTCCTCAACAGCCCCCAACTTCTCTTAGGCGATGCAGCAGGCAAGATCTGCCTCTACTGTCTCTTCTATGGTTACCATATGCTCTGTTAGCTGTTGGCTTAATTGCTCGTTGTTTGGAGGCTGATGCTACCCCCTGGGCTTTCTTTGTTGTGCAAACCCCTCCCAGGATTTCTGTTCAGGACCTCCCTACAACTGAAGATGCCTTTAGCACACAGCTGCTGCTGGTCTTGAGCACATTCAGCACCTGCACCAGCTCTGGCACTGGGCTGCAGTTCTGAGGCAGTGCCTAAGCAGCACGGACTTGAGGTGCAGCCCAGCCTCCTTGTACGGCCCCTTACGCTGCCGAGAAAGTCCTCTGTGAGGGAATGTGGTGCACGTGCTCTGTGCTCTGTGAAAAAGAAGCAGCAGCCCACGGTGGGCGAGGCGGAAAGGTAAATGCCAAAGCGTGATTGATGGAGAGGAGTGCAGCCAGCACAAACTGTGAGAGTGCCTTTGGGCCCTGCGCTGCCGTTGGTGTGTGTGGAGGGTAAGCTGACTGACCCATGGCCATGTGTTGTTTGTAGGCACCTTTCCATTGCAAACCTGCCTCCGGGCAAGGTGCTGTGCTGGGGGAAGGAAGGGTCTGTGGTGGGCTCAGGATGCCCGTACATGGTGCGGATGCTGAGATACAGCCTGCTGTTTTGGGACGAGGGTTGCTCTGTGGCAGCTCTCCTGCACACATTCTCGCTTATCTTGTCTGCACAACATTCACACCAAGGGGACCCGACCTTTCCCGCCTAGCTCACAGAGGGAACTGCCCCCTCCCCCACCCTCCAAGTACAAAAGGGCCCCCTCCCCCAACACCAATCAAACTGTTAAAGTCTTTGGTATCAAAGCTGTAAACATTCACTCAAATGTTTGTGTGCGTGTATCTTCAGTAATGCTATCAGCAAATGTAAAATCACATAGGGTTCTCATACAAACGCATCCTTTTCAAACAGACACAGGTACAGTGTCAGGGCTTCTGCAGAATGCAGTTCAGAATAACATATTTTGCTCAGTGTCAGGACAAATGCCTGGGGCTTTGGTGGTGTTCCTCTCACAAATAAATTCTTGTTTTCTGGGTACAAGGCACACACTAACATCAACAGTTTGCCATTTCCTTCCATTTTGTTAGGCCCACTCTCTATGTCTTAATGGATCCAGTGTTGCTCTAAGTCTTCTCTAGCATTTTTCTCGAGTTCATTCTATCTTTTTTCAGACCACATATAAGGATGATGAAGCTTCTTCCCCTTCAATGTGAGAATATGTCTCTATCCACACTGCTGCTTCTTCAATTTACAACAGCTGTTGCATTCAGACAACCAGTTACACTGGTACTACCCCAGGTACATTATCTTATGTGTATATTTGTCATTATATTTCATTTCCGTGCATGACTACAGTTGACAGGTTCAAGTTTTATCAATATAATTTATTCTCATACTGCCTGTATACTGAATGCAGTCATGAGTGCAAGCCTAAGCTCAGGTGCTCTGACCCCAAGTTACCCCTGAGAACTTGAGGCCTAGGATTTTCCTTTAAGAATGCCAGTTGCCTATATTAAATGATAAAAAATAAGATTATAAAAAAGCTGCCCCCCTTGTACCAGGATAACATATTGTTGTTTGAAATTTCTGTATTTCCATTCGTTTAGCAACTGAGGTGTTGTTCCAGCTGCACATATCTCTTGTTTTGTCCTGTTTTGTGCAAAAAAGGAGTAAAATGTGCAATGTCTGTCTGAAATTTGGATCTAGGAGGTGACCACTCCCTTTGCTTATGATGAAAGCACAGAAGTGATGCGGGCGCTCGCTGAGGTCACAATCGCTGCCAGGGTGGGAGCCTTTGTCCCCCAGCTGGTGAGCAGAGCTGGTGCTCAGGCGAGTGTGGTGCACACAGAGACTGAGCTCTGGGCGTTCTTGGAAGAGATCACCCTGTGAGAGCCTGTCAGAAGCACCGCTGCGGCGCGTGCGTGAGCCTGGACACAGCTGAGGCTGAGCAGGCCAAACAGGTGAGCTGGGTTTGGTGCTGGGTGGTTGCTGGAAGGTGTCTCAGCAGGAAATCTGGGCTGGGGTGGGCACGCTGCATCAGCCCTCGTCCCGGCTGGCGGTGAGAGCAGGGGAGGCTGACGGGTGCTGGCTGCTCTTGCTGCCACGCTGACCGTGTGGCACAGCCAGTGTGCTGGTGTGCCAGCTGGGAGGGAGGAGGACTGCTGATGTGCCTGGGTAAGCCAGAGCTGGAGGTCTCTCAGACTCCCAAACGGCTGCAGCAAGTG
>NW_018364903.1:18008-19954 GCF_002078875.1 Numida meleagris | reverse complement strand
TGTATCTTACCTGCATTAGCATACACAACATTACCAGAAGACTCCAAACCTACAGGCAATACCCAGGCAAAATTTACTCCATCCAATATAAACAGACCACAACTAAGCAGGAAAAAATGTAAAATAAAAGAAAAAAAAATTAAATTAAATACAGCTGTCTACTACTCTAATACTGTTCTAACACAAATGACTTACCTCTCATCTTTGTGGCTGCTTGCTTATAAAAACGAACAAACAAACAAACAAAAAACTCACTATCACTGGATATAGTGACCTCTGGCACTCATCTATCAGAAGGAAACCAAGAGGGAGACCTGAAAACTAAGGACTTTCTCTCAGTGACTACCTCAGTTCACAAGAATGGAAAAGTCAGGCCCCACACTCATGGGAAACTGCCCAAAGATCTGCAATCCGACAGCAGCCAGAACTCAGCACACTACATCTCATCCACTGCCAACAAATAGATTTCCAAAACAATGGAGTAGGATGTTTTCCTAACAGGAGACAAGGATAATACAAGATCCCATTGCACATCACTGAAGCACAAGATTTGAAAATATCTTGAATACAAAGGGCACTTCTTCCACTCCCAGGAAAGAATAGCAGCAGAGGGAAAATCATGGGGAGGTTTGATGAAGTCAGCCAGAATGATCAATACTGGGAAAAGCTCCTTGCTTGGGCAACAACATTCCATATTCAAACACATGTGAAGAAAAGCGGATATGGCAGATGACTTCACAAGCAGGAAGGACACAAATACAACAGAGAGTGAAGGCACACTAAACTTAATTGCACAGGGAACTGCGGAACATCATCATGCCTCACAGATGGCATTGCTGTCAACAGCTGCTCTGCAGAAGACCTCTCCATGCCCCATCAGAGATTGGATATATTGTGGAGCTGCCAGATTACTAGATCTTCTTCATAGGGCAAGGGGATACCCAGGGAAGACAGCAAATAGACACTTCAAACCCATACAGAAAGGCAACGGTGTGGCCACATCAATAGAAGATCACACCTCATAGTAACACCTTACATCTGAATTTCTGCACGTTATCACAGAATCCAGGCCGAGCAGCTCTGTGTGGTTGGCCATTCTCTAAAGGTTTTCTACTGGCAACTCCTACCCTGTGCCTTGCAAATACATTCTCCAGCTCAGTTAGTATTTTCCAACACTTGTCCAGTGACATAATCCATCTCCTTCCGAGCATCTCTCTGTCCCTCAGAAAAAAAAAAAAAAAAAAAAAAAAAAACCCTCACCTCTTACTTCCCTGCTAATGAAGCCACAAATGAATGTCCTGGCCCTTCTTGGCATTGACCACAAAAACACAAGTCTGAACTTTGAACCACCCCACCAGCTGGACTCAGCTCTAAGCCCCACACTCAACGTCATCCAGGGCTGTGCAGATCCTTGTTGGGAAACGCCCCAAGTTTTCCCAAAGGGTAGCCCTCCTTCCGTGGGGAAGCACGACCACTCAATGTGAGTGCACACAGCTTCGACTTTATTGTAGCAACAAGCCCTTATATAGCATACTTGTTTACAGGATCCAAGTTTCATGCAACCAAGCGTATCAGAGAACAATAGTGTTTCCCAAGCAATTTTCGTGTACAGAACATCTTGCTAAGCTACAGCGTACTATACACACCACTGCACCTGCACCTACACTTATCAGTCTATATCTGTCATCTAAGATTACATTGTACATCATTAGTAAATCATTAGCTACATGCTCCCGAGCGTGCTGCCCTCCAACAGATCCTCACTTTCCCTCAACACCACCAATAACAGCTGAGCTGAAGCAGAGCTACATAGTGTTTGCCAGGCTATTACCCACCTTAGGAACTTTGAATGCTTTCTACCATTTCAGCAATCTCAGATGGAAATGCTACCAGCCTCTGCACCAGAGTCCTTAGATAGCCTCTCCTCAGAATTGGCACAGCTCTGA
>NW_018364903.1:14157-17458 GCF_002078875.1 Numida meleagris | reverse complement strand
ATGGACAACAGTGGGGTTAGCAGAAAGCAGAGATGTGGTGAGTAAAGAACAGCAAGGGAAGGGAGAAAAGCATCACCTTCGCAGGCCAACAAGATGATCAAAATTTGCTACACCTTCTACTTGAAAAGCTCAGAAAAGGAGGAGTGGAAGTCCAGATTACACATCACTTCAAAAACACGCTTACACTGCAGACTAATTCTATTCAGGAAAACCAACTGCATATACAAAACAAAAACCCCACACAGCAGCTGGTACACTATGGAACTGCAGGACAGGGAGACTGTTGAACTACCCTCCCTGGAGATAATCAAACCTTGGAAGGTTGGGGCCATCAGCACCCTCACCTAATCCAAATCTGATTTCACACACAAGGGCAAAAAGACCACGCTGCCATACAACTCACCAGTGATATTCCCACTCCATTTTGCAGGAAAGGCAGAAGTGTTGAGGTAGGTTCAACAATTTCCTGGAGGAGTGAGAGGGATTCATGACAAGTACAGGGGATGAATTATTCATAACCTCAAAACACATTTGAGGCATTTCTATACCAGGTATTATCTCAACATCATGTACTGTCTCAAGGCCTCCATCTGCCTTTTCTGACAGCCTCCTGGTAACTTCCATTCCCCACTCTGAACATGGATACAGAAGATATGCAGACATCCCTCATTCTTGTCTTGTGGCATGCCCTGTGGCTTTCCCAATGACTTCCTAGTCCTCAAGAAGGAATTCCACCCAAGGTCACCTTTCATGGGAAGAAAATGGCAGGCCCCACACAGTGCCACTTCCACATTCACCTCCACCAGATCCCACACTTGTCTTTTCCATCCCAGATTCGGATTTGGCATTCACAGGCCTTTCCCATCAATGACAACAGCAAACGGGACAAAATCAGAAAAGTAGTGCAATATACACAGTGCCTGGCACACTCCCTGACAGTGTGTGACACTGATTCAAGTCGAGACAGTGATTGATGTTTTGTGATGATTCCACAAATTCAAAAGGTAATAATACATGGATGTGAGACAACATATTCCTAACGTTAATGAACAAGGCATTGTTACACATCAAATGCTTACAACAGTTGTGTTTCAAGGCTTCCTTACTTTTGTGTTCTTGTTTTTGAAAACAGGAGGCTAATGGTCTTTGTGAAGGTATGGCTGCTGATACTGAAAGAACATCCGAAGAGGCCATCCTGCCTATTCCCCATCAGGAACACAAATTTACAGTCACAAAACCCTCAACTCACAAGTATCACCTTGCATCACACTTCCTTCACAGGATAACCATGGAAGAGGAGGACAGAGTTTTTGACAACAAATCAGGACTGATAACCAGGACCAGCAGTGAAAAATGCCTGCTGGGCAGTCACCACAAGACCGACCCTTCGTGACTTGCACTCCTTCAGCACTCCCAGCTGGAAATGCTGTGCACCGTCAACCATCAGCATTTGTAGAGTCCATGTCATGACAGTGCCAATCAAAACAGGCACTGATTGCATTGCAGGACAGAACATCCTGAGCACTCTGCCCAGCACCAGGAGCGGGGCTCCTAGCAACCCACTCCCAGGCTCCAGCACATCTAGTTTCTGGAATCACTCACCTTCTGGAACAACACCTGGCAAGTAGATTAGACACATTTCATCCCATCCCAATTTCCCACAAATAGATCACTAAATACATTAATACATAAAACAAAAACAAAACATTATCATTAGAATGCATTCAAGTGAAAACTGTAAGGAAGAATTTTAAAGAAGTACCCAGAGCAATCCACTCCCTCCACCGTAAGAACGAAAATTCACTGCAACAGAACAACTGCTGTTCAAGGAGCACACACAAGGGACATCGTGGTCAGCACTCAGAGGTGACCAACAGACAAGCACCAGATGTGCCCAGCCCCAAGACAGCATCCCTCTGTCACAGGGAGCCACAGAGTGGAAGACAGGAAATAGTATGGACAGTCTATGGAGCAGAATGAGTATTAACATGAACAGAAAGACGCAGAAAAAGTTCATTTTGACTCTTCCACTTCCATCTTTGACTCTGCCAGATTAACCAATGTCAAGAAACGTGCACCATGGGCAAAGGGAATCCTGAAATACCAGCACTGTTCTGCATCTCTAGCAGATGAGACCCTAAGAAGAAACCAGACCTGATATCACCACACTCTACACACAGTATCACTAAAGACAAGAAATGTCCACCTGGTGGACAACCACCACCAGAATGACCAGCAGTTCATCAGTGTAGGGCACTACCAGGCACTGCCCTTGCAGAGTTGATAGCTCTATGCCATTGATTTTCTTCCATCAGGGAAAAACTCAGATACTGGATGTATAGTGACAATAAGAAATTCCAAACCAACAACTGAGGAGCTCTTGCATGGATGTGAATGTTAAATTAATATCAAAGGCGGATTTCACACCAAAAGACCAAAAACAGAATAGCAGATGTCAGTCCTAAGCCAAAGTGCCTGGCAGACTATCATCATCAGAATCACCCTTCCTAACTATCAGCCCTTCAGTGTTGTACAGTACTAGAAACAGCATTGGTAGAACTCATGTCACACCAGCTCTGTGAAATTGACTTCATCCCATCAATGGAAAACTCCAATACAGTACAGCAAAGCTCAGAGAGAACTTCCTAACCAACAACTGAGGAGCTCTGGGATGGGCAAAACCAGAGATGCAAATGTTAAATACACATCCTCACAGAATTGCACACAATAGGTTTAAAAGAGTCAAGTGGTGCATGTCTTACCTATGTTATAGTAAAAACGGTGTGTGAGAGCGATCAAGACACCAATAACCTTGTATCAACAGAATAAGATCCAACTACAGTATTCCAGAATCACGCTGGGAGAGAGAATCCCACACATAACACAATCTACAATGAGCATCCCAACACCTGTTGGGAACGGCTCTGTGACAGATTGTCACAGCACAGCGCTGTCAGAACTTGCAGCCCTGGCATGGATTAAGGGAAGAAAGGACAGGGAGGAGAACAAAGGAGAGCAAGGAGACGAAAGGAAACATCAAGAAAGAAGGAAGGACAGAAAAACAGGAAGGAAGGACGGAAAGAAGGGGCAAGCGGCCCGCGAAAGGCACTGACCGTGTCCAGCAGAGCGGGCGGCTCCTGCGGCGTCTCCTTCAGCGCGGGGCCGGGCGGCGGCGGGCAGTTGGGGCTGAACACCATCAGGTCGCTCTTGCCCGCGCCGTCCGTGGCCACGCACAGGCTCCGGCTCTGGCGCTGCGAGTACGACCAGCTGCCCACCTCGCTCGCGCACACCAGCGTCGCCG
>NW_018364903.1:6838-11440 GCF_002078875.1 Numida meleagris | reverse complement strand
TTCCCAAGGTAAAAATGGAAGGCAGAGAACGCATCAGGTTCAGAGAAGACCAGCACAATGATCCATCTTTGCAACACATTCTACTTGAACAAATGTTCATGCTCAGAAAGAGAGAACTGAAATGTCAGACTGCACATCATTTCCAAAAGAGAACTACAGTGCAGAATTATTCTAGGAAGGAAAACCAAGTGTGAATAGAAATTGAAATATCAATGCAGAAGCTGGTAGACTATGGAACAGCAGGACAGGGAAGATGTTGAATTGCCCTCTTTGGAAATAATCAGACTTTGAAAGGATGAGGTCCTCAGCAGCCTCACCTCACTCAAATTCAGCCTTGCACACAAGGGCAAAACACTCATGCCATCACAGAACTCTCCTGGGATCTCCTTGCTCTGTTACTCAGAAATGCCAGAATTATCTACGTGCAGTTCAAGAAAGCCAAGAGGAGTGGAAGGGATTCATGACTGGAGAGAAAGACATATTCTGAACAGCTAAAGACAGCATAGTGTAGTCATAACAACATCATGTGCAATGGCAAGATTTCAAAGATCTCTAGGTCCCATTTCTTACAGCCTCCTTGAAAACTCCAAACCCCACTCTGAACAATGGATACAGAAGAAAAAGTGTCATTACTCATTCTTATATGATGGCATACCATGAAGACTTCCAGTGATTGCCTTTTCCCTGAAGGAAAGGTTGTACACAGAAGAATACAGCCAGCCTCTATCCCATGCTACTGTCACATTCATCTCCGCCACAAGCCACACTTCCCTTCCTCGCTCCAACATTGACTTTGCCCTTCACTGACCTGTCCCATCAATCAGACCAAGAAACTCAACCTCATCAACCAGACAGAGCCATACACAAAGTGCCTGGCTGACTTTCTGCAGATGAACTTCAAGGTTTTGCAATGCTTCTGCAAATTCAGACGGCGTTATTACACAGATAAGGTGTAATAACCTTAAAAGGTATTTCTAGTTTTAATGAGGAAGGCATTCTTACACTTCATATGAACAGTATACATGTGTTTCCAAGGTTGTTCTCTTCTTTCATCTTTTGGTTTTAATAAAGGCACAGGCACTTTGGGAGAAGCTACAGCTATAGTTGCAAATACTGAAAGAACATCAAAAGAGACCAAAGTACATCCTGCCAGAACACAAGTCTACAATCAGAACACCCTCCAGGCACAAATGTCACCTTGCATCACATCTCCTTCAACAGACAATGAAAGAAGACAAGGACAGAATTTTTGACAAGAAACCGTGACTGATAACAACCCAGTCAGGGACAATGACGGTGAATACTATGTGCTGGACTCTTGACTCAAGTCCGACCCTTTGTGACTTCTTGACCTTCAGCAGTCCCATCTGGAAATGCTGCACACCATCAACTAACAGGATATGTAGAGTCAAGATCGTGACACCGCAAATCAAAAGAGGCATTGACTTCCTTCTGGGACAGAACATCACAGGCAATGAAAGACCCATGCCCAGCAGAAGGAGCAGAGCTTCAAAAAACCCAGCTTTGCATATCTGCAGCTCAAATACCTACAATCACCTTTGAGAACCTAACGTGGCAACAAGATCTGACAGGTTACACCCCAATACAAGTTCCCACCAATAATGACATAAATTAATAAATAAAGCAAAAAGCCAATCATTTTAATTCGAAAGGTTTTGTGTGCTAACTCCAGAGAAGAGTGTGACAGAAGTATCCTGAGCCATCCACTCTCCCAACCTTTGGAACAAAAATACATTGCTTTGCATCATTTCACCCGTACATAATCACATTCCTACTTTCATCATGACTTTCTCTGGTGAACCTATGTAGAAAGACAAACCCACGATCAGAGAGAATGCTAAAACAAAAACGGATGTGCTGCATCTCCTCTTGCAGAGGAGAATCAAAGATGAAACCACATCTGATACCTGCACAATCACACTCCGCATTATTAAAGGCAAAGAAAAGTGCCTGGTGGACCACCACCACCAGAATGACCCCTCACATCTGGTAGTCCTTCAGTGTAGCGCACTGAAGGGAGGGAGGGAGGGAATGAGGGAGGGAGAGAGGAAGGAAAGGAAAAGGGAAAGGAAAAGGGAAAGGGAAACTGAAACGGAAAGGGAAACGGAAATGGAAAGGGAAACGGAAATGGAAAGGGAAACGGAAACGGAAAGGGAAAGGGAAACGGAAACGGAAAGGGAAACNGAGGCAGAAGTGAGAGGACATGTGCTGAGCTTGGTTGGTCAGAAATGCAAACAAGCTGTGTTATTGGCGAGATGCATCCTTTAGACAAGACAAGATTGAGATTCTGGGTTTGGAGTCTCTGGATTTTCTTTTTTTATGCATACTTTTTTTCTCTATTTGTCCTCCCCATTTTCTACATTCACACTGATGGACAAGGATGTTGGAGTCAGCAGCTAAACATTACTGTTTTTCTCTCCCACATCCCAGAGTGCACAGTGTGCATCTTAACCTACAAGGAAAAATCCACCACACCTACCTAAACAGCACTTCTCTGCCACCCTTTGCTTTCACCACCACCTGCACTGCACAAAAGCATCAGTCAGGACAAAGATCAGAGCAACTTGCATCTTCATCTCTTGCAGCTCACAAACACAGAACACTGTTCAGGGTCAAGCAACACGCTTCTGCCTACAGTTCTCTTTGCTTTCATGCTCCGACATCATTGTTTCACGTGGAAATATGCAACTGAAGTACTGAAGACTGTCAGGCTTCCATGGAACAGCAAAGATATCTGGTGTCCAGATCCATATGCACTCCTTTATGTCAGCAGAGTTTGGTTTATTCTGTCTGAGTTCTAATTCAAAATGCAAAGATGAACTCTTCTTTCTCCTATGTCTTTGTATCTTACCTGCATTGGTACACATATGACTACCAGAAGGCAACAACCAATGTAACCAAACCCAAAAAATAATACACACTCCATCCAATATTAAAAAACCACAACTAAACAGCACCAAAATGTACAGCTGTCTACTGATCACATATTATTTTAAAATGACCAACTTACCTGTAATATGGCTGCAGTGGTGGCTGCTTGTTAAGAAAAAGAACACTATCACTGGCTAGTGCGCAGTTCTCCCTGGCACACATCAGAAGGGATGCAACAGGGAGACCTGAAAGCTAATGACATTCTTTCCATCACAACCTCACCTCACTGAAGTAGAAAATCCAGACCCCAGACTCATGGCCAGCTGCTCAAAGGTGTGCAGCCTGACAGCAGCCTGAAGCCTGCACACTACATCTCATCCACACTCATCAACATTTCCAGTGTGAGAGAAGAGAGACAACAGAGTTGGACATTCACATAACAGGAGAGAAAAAGCTGAAAGGTCCCATTGCACTTCAATTAAACACACGGTTTGCCAATATCTTTAATACATAAGAACACTTCTTCCCATCCCAAGGAGGAATATCAGCACAGGAAAGATCACAGGGAGGTTCAGAGAACTCAGCCAGCATCATCAGTATTTGGAAAAACTCCTGTAGGAGAAACAACATTCCACATTCAAACACAAGTGAATAAAGGTGCATATGAAAGATGCCTTCACAAGCAGGAATGCCACAAGCACAACAGCGAGTGAGGACACTCAGAATCTGACTGCTCAGGGCCCTGGAGAGGCTCATCACACCTCACAGATGGCCTTGCCATCAGCACTCGCTGGGTGGAAGGCCTTCTTATGTCTCATTGAAGACAATAACTACTGCACTCCTCACCTTACTGGTTCTTCCTTCTACATAAGGAAAGGGGATGCCCAGGGAAAACAGCAGATGGACTCTGCAAACACATACCGCAAGGAAGAAACTTTGCCACAAGGAATGACATGTAAGCTCTCATGCTAAGGACTTATAGCTGAATTTCTGGAGATTTGCAGAGGACCCAGGCCATGCAGCACAGTGTACATGGCCTCTTTTCCACATTTAATTCTTGCAACCTCTATCCAGGGCAATGGCAAATAGGATCCTCAGCCAACCATTTCCAGCTCATGGACTGTGATTCACTACATCTTCAACCAAGCAGTACCATTTCCCTCACACAAGACTCTACACTGCTGAGGACACACAAGACAAAACACCCAGGCCGTGATGGTGCCGCTCACACCATCACTATCACGACACCTGCACATTGATCAACCCCACTGCCTGGACACAGCCGTATGCCCTACTCTGACCATGACCCATGGCTGTGCAGATCCTCACCTTCCCTCATCACTGACAGCAGGAACAGCTGGGTACCTGCAGAAACACACGGTGTCTGCCAGACTCTTCCCAGAGGCAGGAACTGCATTCTGAACACTGCATCTTATAAGAATCTCATATGGAAACACTAAAAGGACCTATATCTGATTTCTTACAGATCTTACAGATTCTGTCAGTAGTCCTGGCACAGTTCTGAGCAGCTTTCCCAACATGTGAGGGAAACATTCTTCAGAAAGTAGACAGCACTCTGCATCTCACATCCCATTACCAACACACTTCCCACATCTGGCAAGTGCCAGAACAAGGAACTGCCTCTGGTGGGAGGCATTCTTCATCTCATTGCTACCATGCACATTTAAGGCACACAGAAAGAAACACACC
>NW_018364903.1:0-4288 GCF_002078875.1 Numida meleagris | reverse complement strand
GAAACGGAAAGGGAAACGGAAATGGAAAGGGAAACGGAAATGGAAAGGGAAACGGAAACGGAAAGGGAAAGGGAAACGGAAACGGAAAGGGAAACGGAAATGGAAAGGGAAACGGAAATGGAAAGGGAAACAGAAATGGAAAGGGAAACAGAAATGGAAAGGGAAACAGAAACGGAAAGGGAGGAGGGAAGGGAGTAGGAGAGGGAGGGGGGGAAGGAGGAAGGGAGGAAGCGGCCCATGAGCAGCACTGACCGTGTCCAGCAGAGTAGGAAGCTTCTGTGGCAGCTCTTTCAGCATGGGACCGGGTGGCGGCAGGCAGTTGGGGCTGAACACCATCACTGTCATGCTAGATGACGTTGCCCAGGGCTTGATCCAGCCTCTCCTTGAAAGTCTCCAGGGATGGGGCATCCACCACATCACTGGGCATCCTGTTCCAGTGCCTCACCACCCTCATTGTTGAAGATTTTGTCCTTATATCTAACCCAAATCTACACCCTGAACTTGAAACTATTTTCCCCTTCTTCTATCACAGCAGATCCTGCTAAAGAGTCTGTGTCCCTCTTTCCCATAGCTCCCCTTTAGATACTGACAGGCCGCTGTCAGGTCACCTCAGAGCCTTCTCTTCTCCAGGCTGCACAGACCCAGCACACTGAGCCCATCCTCACAGGGAGATGTTCCATTCCTGGGATCATGTTTGTGGCCCTCCTCCAGACACACTCCAGCAGGTCCATGTCTCTCCTGTACTGAGGACTCCCACATCTGGACGCAGTATTCCAGGTGAGGCCTCACCAGCGCAGAGTAGAGGGGCAGGATCACCTCCCTCACCCTGTGGCCATGCTGCTTTTGATGCAGCTCAGGATACAGTTGGCTTTCTGGGCTGCGAGGGCACATTCCTGGCTCATGTCCAGCTTGCCATCCACCAGTACCCCCAGGTCTTTTTTGGCAGGACTGTGCTCAATCCTTTCATCCCCCAGCTTGTATTGGTAATGGGTGTTGCCTCAACCCAGGTGCAAGATATCGTACTTGAATTTGTTGAACCTCATGAGATTCACCTGGGCCCACTGCTCAAGCCTGTCTAGGTCCCTCTGGATGGAATCCTGTCCCTTTCATGTGTTCACCACACCCCACAACTTTATGTCATCAGCAAATTTGCTGAGGGTGAACTCGACCCAACTGTCCATGCCATTGATGAAGATATTAAAGAGTAACAGCCCCAGCACTGACTCCTGGAGGACACTACTCATCACCAATCTCCATTCAGACATAGAGCAATTGACCACCACTCTCTGGACTCGATCCTGCAGCCAGATCTTCATCCATCAAACAGCTGACCCATCAAATCCATATCTTTGCAATTTGGAGAGAAGGATGTTGTGGGGTTCCATGTCAAAGGCCCTACTGAAGACAAGATACATGACATCAGTAGCTCTTGCCTTGTCCATTGATGCAGTGACACCATCAGAGAAGGCCGCTAGGTTGGTTAAGCAGGATTTGCCCTTGCTGAAGCCATGCTGGTTCTCCTGTATCACCTCCCTGCCCTCCATGTGCCTTAGCACTGCTTCCGGGGGGATCTGTTTCATGATCTTCTCCAGCACAGAGATGAGACTGACAGGTTGGTAGTTCCCAGGGTCACTCTTTTTACCCTGTTTAAAAAGGGATGTGATGTTGCCTTTTTTCCAGTCACCAGGAACTTCACCTGATTGCCACGCTTTTCAAATATCATTGAGAGTGGCTTGGCAACTACATCAGCTAGTTCCCTCAGGACTCTGGGACTCACTTTGTTGTTGCCATTTTCTATTCCTTATGCTTCAAAATATATTTAAATATATATATATATGTTTTGACCAAGTACTTACCTGCAGCAGTTTACACTGTTCTAGTTTAGGGCATATCTTTTTATTTACAGTGAGGTGCCAACTGATCTTACACACTTGTTTTTCATGTGAAATGGGTGTGCCATGGAAGGTATTGAATATATTTGTTGGTTAGCTGTCTTGGTAACAGTGATTTGTGTTCCATTCTTAGAAACCTTCTGATCTAATAGAATTCTTTCTAATAACGCTCTCTATTCACACGCCGTTTGTTAAATTTTTTACAGGAAAATAAACAACACTTTTAGCCTAAATACAGCGAAGCAGAGAACCTCTTCTCCTCCAGGCTTCACAGACCCAGCTCTCAGCCTGTCCTCGTAGGGGGGTGTTCCATCCTTGGGATCTTTTTTGTGGCCCTCCTCTGGACGCACTCCAATAGGTCCGTGTCACTCCTGTGCTGAGCACTCCCTATCTGGACGCAGCACTCCAGGTGAGGTTTCACAGCACAGAGCAGAGGGGCAGATCCCTTCCATCACCCTGCTGGCTGTGCTGCTTTAGATGCAGACCAGGATACAGTTGGCTCTCTGGACTACAAGGGCACAGTGCTGCCTTACGTCCAGCTGCCATCCAGCAGTACTACCAGTCATTTTCAGCAGGGCTGTGCTCCATCCTGTCATCCCCCAGCTTGTACTGATAGCAGAGGTTTCCACGACCCAGGTGTTGAACCTCAGGAGGTTCTCCTGGGCTCACTCAGACTGTCTGGGTTTCTCTGTGTGGTATCCCACCCCTCTGGTGTGTCGACCTCCCCTTGGTGGTCATTACAAACTGTTGAGGGTGCACACAATCTGATTGTCTGTGTAATCAGTGAAGATATTAAACAGCACTGGTCCCAGCAGTGACCCCTGAGGCACACCACTCATCACTGATCTCCATCCAGACATGGAGCCATTAAACACTACTCTCTGGTTACCATCTTGCAACCAGTTCCTCATCCATCAAATGGTGCACCCATCATATCCATACCTTTCCAATGAAAGGACGGATATTATGGAGTACTGCAACAAAGGCCTTAACTGAAGTCCAGTTCACCCAGTGTAAAAAAAAAAACCATAATGTCAAACACTTCTTCCTCCTTCATCTTTGTACCTTACCTGCATTCCTCTATCCCAACAAATGGCACGCTCATCTCCCTGAGGAAGCATTCAGACACATCACGTTTTCTATCCCAAATCCCACAGAGCACAGTGGAAGTTCAGACTCAGAAGATGAAGTGTGGTCCTTCCCTCCTGTGATGCTCTCAAGCAGAGCAGCTCAAGCAAAACAGCAACAGTGACCTCTGGCAGATACTGCACCAGTCGGGCACCACGACTTTCATTAACCTATTTCAGCCACATTCAGAATGTAGCACAACATGTTCTGCTCTGCATTTTTCTTTCCATCTATGGATTTTCTGTGATCTCACACCATGATTACTCAAACACACAGAAAAAAAATGCATCAAGCCCAGTTAAGGGACATTTTGATGGCTTTTCCATGTGCAGCCAGTTGGGTCTGCTATTATTAAATGCAGGCACGCTACAAGTATGGTTGTACAAGGCGCAATATTATGCAGGTTCATTTAGCACATGGAAGGAAGGGTCTGGATGGAGACCAACATCTTGACCAGTGCATAGGTTCTGGGACAGACCTTCTATCAACAAAGCGACCAAGCTCACTCCATGCAAGTCCAGGAAGAAAAGGTGCTTAAAGAGGGTACATACGTCTTTCTTCTACTTACCCACTTGGTAATTTCATCCACTTACCTGGAATATCTGGATCTAGTTGGCCTTCACGCCGTATTCACAGGCATGAGAATAGAATCCCACAAACAGCAAAAAGATCACTGCTTTATTTTCAGGTATCATAGAGATATGCTAAGCTCTAAATTAAGCTTGCTCCAAAAAAAAAAAAAAAAAAAAAAAAAAAAAGTATAAGGATGTTTTAATTGGAGAAACGTCATCTAAAGAGAAAACAAACCAAGGATACAGGACACAATGTCCCTCCTGTATTTGTGTAGTTGTCTGCACATCACCCCCACATGCACTGAGCAGTGGCTCAAATAAATGGTCCGACAATGGCTGAGATCTGGCCTTTGCTATTGATAAAGGAGTTTCTATACGCAAAGAAACAATGGAATGGTCCAAGATAACCTACACCTTGGAAGGGTTGTTTCAGGCTTTCTCATGTCCAGCACACATGGAATTCTCTTCTCCTACAGACATTAAAGCAAATCCTCAAGCATCATAGCACAGTACAGTGAACACAGATGAACAAAAGACTTCTCTTTTACACACCCTGAATCTATTCTGAGATGCCAAATTTATATGGAGAAGATGAGAATATACTATGAAATGCATGTGAGTTGGTGGAGTTTTTATTGCCAAACAACTTAGTTTAGTTCATCCAACAGCAGTGAGACCTCCAAAAAACATACAGGC
>NW_018364902.1:21332-25239 GCF_002078875.1 Numida meleagris | reverse complement strand
AGAGCGATTTTCCCCCAAAACGTGGCGTTTTAAGACAATTTTCCCCCCAAAACTCTCATTTTTTATCCAAAAATGGCATTTTGAGAAGCGATTTTCCCAAAAAAAACACATTTTGAGGGGACACAGAGCCACGAGATCACTACATGACTTTAGGTCTCAATGACCGAAAACATTAACAAAAACGTTAACAATTTTTGTCCCAAATCCTCCCTCTTTCAACCATTTTTTTAATCACATTTATCATCATTTCTGCGCTATCTCCCCATACAGAGAACGAAGTGACCAAAACCACTTAAAACGCCCCAAAATTGAGGGAAAAAAAGCAGGAAAACGGATCAGAAACGCTTCTCTGCCACTGAGAGAACCCCCAAGGCCACACGGAGACGGTTTTGCCCAAAATTTCTGTTTTTAAGAGCAATTTTTGTTACGTTTTGGGCGACTTCTCCTTCCCTTCTGCGGAAGCGAAGAATGAAAGAGCAGGAAAACGCTTTTCCGGATGAAAAATTGGGGTAAAAAAAGGGGAAAACGGCTCCAGAAGGCTCCTGTGTGGCTCCCGGATGTGTTTCCCTCACTTTGCAGTCCCTTTTTTGGCGTTTTTTACCCCAAATTTCCTCTCCCCGGGCGCTTTCCCTTCACTTCCCCCCCCGACTCGTGACGAATCTCATTACTCCGTTTTCTCATTAACGAGCGGCGCTCGTTCAACTCCACCAATCACACGAGGGCGTAAGGCGTAAAAAAACCCCCATTCTCAGCCCCCTCCCCGACAAAACGCCCCCCAAATCCGCCTTTTTCACCCCAAAAACCTCCACGTACACGTGTCCAGGATGACGACGCTCTCATCCTCCTCCCCTTCCCTCGGCTCTTCCTCCGGCGGCGGCGGCGATTTGGACCTGGAAGCGGAAAATTAAACCCGGAACGTCACCAAAAAGAGCGGGTTCGGCCCCCAAAAGGAGCAGCTCTCGTCCCAAAAGCGGCGTTTTTTGCCCCAAAAAAAGGAGCGGGCTCGCACCGGCTGTTGTAGGCCTCCTCGCGGAACTCGTAGTAGGCCCGGCCGTGCTCGTCCTTCTCGTCGCGCTGTCGCTTCACGCCGCGCCGCTCCGCCTCCGAGCCCGCCGCCTTGGCCTCGTCCGCTGCAAAATGGGGCAAAAATGGGGGAAAATGGGAAAAAAGAGGAAAAATGTTAAGTTTGGGGGGCTGGGGGCCGCCCCGCTGTGACTGGGAAGTGATGGGGCACGGAGCAAAGGGATCGGGGCCCGTGAAGGGGGTGGAAGGAAGGGGGTCGGCGGGGCTCGTTAGCGGGGCTCGTTAGCGGTGGGGGAAAAAAAGCCACCGAGAATGGGGAAAACAAAGGGAGAAAGCCCGAGAAAATTCATTAAGGTGGAAAAAGTGATTAAAAAAAGAAAAACGATGATAGTGAAAATGATAACGGAGGGGAAAGAGAAGGGAAAAGGGGGGGCAGAAAGGGGGGAGGGGTGGAAGGGGTAACAGCAAGTGCAAATGATAATCAAGTAATTAATGGTAAGTTCTTAATAACTAATGAAGTAAAAATCACCACTTTCCACCACTGAAAAAGAGCAAAAATGATTAAAAAACCCCAAAATGCAAAATTCGGGAAAGTTTCCATGCAACCCTTAAACAAAATAAGGAAAAAAATAATTAAGAACGACATCATTTTACTAATTAATGATAAAATTAAAAGGGTAACGAGAACAGAATGACCCAAAGTGCATTAAAAACTCTGCAAAGTGAAAATAAAAGCGGAAGGAAGCGCGAAAAACCACCAAAAATTGGAATAAAATGAAAGCGCCGCTAGGAGCTCGTTAAGAAACGAAAGCGGATCTCGTTAATTAATAACACGCCAAGTAAAACCCTAACGAGCAAAAGAAGTCCCAGGAAGGGTTAAAAAGCTCCAAAAAGGGCGGAAAAGCCCCAAAATCGGGTGGGAAATGGGGAAGTTGGAGCCAGAATTGGGTTTTTTTTGTTGTTCCTGACGTCATCAGAGGCGGCCGAGCAGCGCGGCCCGGCGCCGCAACGCAAATTTGGGGTGAAAAGAGGCAGATTTGGGGCTTTGGGGTCACGGTGGGGTTCCGTGGGGAGGAAAGGGGGAAGAGAGAGCTCCAAGGGTGCAAAGAGCCCCAAACTGCCCCAAAATGGGCACAGGGAACCCCAAAACTGCCCCAAAATGGNAAATGACACTGAAGACCCCAAAGCGACCCCTAAATCCATCCAAACCGCCCTAAAGACCCCCAAAATCCCACCTGAATGACCACAACGTGATCCTAAAGCCTCTCAAAATGAGTTTAGAGTTCCAGAGTGATCCCAAAATGACCCCCCATGTCACCCTAAAGACCCCTAAAATGTCCCCCCAAAATACTAAATATCCCCAAAGGACCCCAAAACGATCCTAAGGGCTCCCAAAACGACTTTAAAGACCTCAAAGTGACCCCCAAACCCACCAAATCACCCTCAACGCCCCCCAAAATCCCCCCAAACAATCATAAATGTCCCCAAAACGAGCCCGCAGTGATCCTAAAGAACCCAAAATGACTTTAAAGACCCCAAAGTGACCCCCAAAATCACTCTAATGACCTCCAAGATCTCCCCAAACCCACCCTAAATGCCCTAAAACCACCCCAAAATGACTCTAAATGCCCCCAAATAACATTGAGGACCCCAAAGTGACTCCAACAGCCACCAAATGCCCTAAATGCCTCCAAAATCCCCCCCTCAGTGATCCTAAATGTCCCCAAAACGACCCTGAAACGATCCTAAAGGACCCAAAAATGAATTTGAAGACCCCAAAGTGAACCCCAAATGCCCCTAAAGACACCCCCAAATCCTCCCAAAACAATCCAAAATGCTCCAAAATGATCCCAAAATGACCCTAAGTGCCCCCAAGTGACTTGAAGGACCTGCAAGTGACCCCAAAAGCCAGCAAAATCACCCCGGAAACCTCCCCAAAATGACTTTAAAGACGTGACAATGACCCCCAAAACCACCAAAATCACCCTAAGGATTCCCCAAGATCCCCCCAGAATAATTTTGAAGACCCAAAATGTCTCTAAATGCCTCAAGTGACCCCAAAATCCACCAAAATCACCCTAAAGACCCCCAAATCCCCCCCCCCAAGCCCATCCCAAATGCCCCCAAATGCCCCAAATGACACTAGAGACCCCAAAGTGACCCCGAAATCCCCCCCCCCCAGTGACCCAGGCGCGATCCTAAGAACCCCAAACTTTAAAGACCCCCAAAATCACCATCGAGAGCCTCCAAATCCCACCAGGAGGGCTTTAACGACCCCCCCCCAAGGGACCCCCGAAACCACCAGCATCACCCCACCGCGACCCCCCAAAATCCCAACCCTAATTGCTCCGAAATGTCCCAAAACGACCAAAATCCACCAAAATGACCCCAAAAAAGCAGCCCCCCCCCCCCAAAACGCCCCCCTTTACCTTGGCTTCGAAGCAGACCTTCCCGGCCGTGACGCCGTGCGTGCTGCGTGCCCCCGACCACAGCGCCGGGAAGCGCTCGAAGAAGAGGGGCTGCCCCCCATAGCGGTCCTTGGTGGCGCGGAAATGCAGGTCCGAGGTGTCTGAAAGGGCAGAAATGGGGCAAAAAACCCCGAATCAGTGAGCGGGGGGAGGGGGGGATGTGGCAAACGGGGTCCCCAAGGGGTTGCTCTCTGCTGAAAAATGGGGTTTTCAAGGGTTTTCGCCTCAAAATGGGGTGTTTCGAGGGTTTTTAGGACTCAAAAAGAGGCGTGCTGAAAAGAACTTCCCCCCCAAAGCGGCGTTTTTGGAAGATTTTTCCCCAAAAAAGTGGCGTTTTGGGAGGACTTCTCCCCCAAAGCTGACGTTTTCAGAGGGTTTTCCCCCCAAAAATGTGCCATTTTCAGAGGGTTTTCCCC
>NW_018364902.1:11257-14352 GCF_002078875.1 Numida meleagris | reverse complement strand
CGCATGCGCGCCGCGCGCTCGCCCCGCACCTACGTGCCGCGCGGCGCCCCCCTCCCCGCCGAGCGCCGCTCGATTTTCCGATTGGCCCGCCGCCGGCCAATCGACGGGCGGGACGGCTCGCACTCTGCCTAGCGACGCGGAAAGCCGCTCGCCTATTGGGCGAGAGCGCCGAGCGCCGTCCTCGCCCGCTTCCCGCCGCCGCGCGCCCGCCGCCATTTTGTGAGGGCTCTTCGGGGGGGTGGAGGGCGGTGGGGCTGAGCCCGGGGGCGGCCCCGGAGCTCGCACGGGACCCCCAACGCCGGGCCCGGCTCCGTGGGGCGCGGGGGGAACCGAACGAGCCCCGCGGAGTGGGAAACGGAGCCCGGAGCGCGGCGGGAGGGGTGGTGCGTAGCGCCTGAGGAAAATGGTGGCGGCCGTGAGGGGGAGCGGAGCGCTGAGGGGGAGCGCGGGGCCGGGCCGCGTCGGTGCGGATCTGTGGAGATTGGCGGAGATTGATGGAGATTTAATGCCCTTTCTGCAGCTGTGCCGGCGGTGCGGTGCGGAACGGAAGGCGCTCCGGGCGCTTAAAGCGCTGAGGGTGTGGAGAGAAACCGCCTTACGGTGAAGCGCTGCTGGAGGAAGCGCTGCTGTGTGAGGAACGGGTGAATAAAGCCCGAGTTTACCCGGAAAATGGTTAAAAAATGGGGTCGAGGGGGTGAGGAAGGGGCTCTGGAGAGCCCAGTCACCAGAATGTCACCAAAGCTTCGCCAACTGAGGCCTGAGCGCAGCCCATGAGCCCCTCAGTATGAACTCCCGCTAACGAGCTCCTGCTAATGAGGCCAGGGTGCCTGTCCCCATATTGGGAGTCCCTGTCCCCATACTGGGGGTCCTGGCTCCATATTGGAGCGTTCCTGCCCACATGTGGGGACTCTCTGGGGGTCCCTGTCCCCGTATTGGGGGTCCTGTCCTCATTTTGGAGGGTTCCTGTCCACATGTCCCCATATGGGACACACAGAGGGTCCCCGTGTCCCCATATAGGAACGCACTGGGGGTCCCTGTCCCCATACAGGGACACTCGGGGGGATCCCTGTCCCCATATTGGGGGTCTTTGTGCCTATGTGAGGGGGTCCTGTCCTCGTATTAGAGTGTTCCTGTCTACATGTCCTCATATGGGGTGCACATAGGGTTCCCATATCCCCATATAGAAATGCACAGTAGGGGTCCTGTCCCTTTATCAGGGGCCCTTGTGCCCATGTGAGGGAGTCCTGTCCCCGTATTGGAGTGTTCTTGTCCCCATGTCCCCACGTAGGGACACTCTGGGGGTCCCTGTCCCCACATTGGGGGTCCTGGTGCCCATATTGGGGGAGTCCCTGCCCCACGTCCCCATGAAGTTCATTCTCTCGCTTTGAACTGGTCACGTGAGAGTGCGCCACAACCCCATTGGCTGCTAGCAGGTGCTGCCACCTTCTGATTGGCTGTGGGGCAGAGTGGGCGGGGTCTGTAAAAGTACAACCCATGTCATTAGCATACCAGCGCTTCTGCATAGACTTGAATGGGGGTGCTATTTGCATGCCCCGCCCCCTCGCGGTGTAAGGGGGCGTGGTCACAGTGAGGGGGCGGGGCGGACCCTGAGCACGTGGCGCAGCCACAGCGCAACGAAAAACGACAAGAATGGGGCAAAAAGCGCCTTTTTTTTTTTAATTTTTCCCCAGAAAAAATCAAGGTACTGGCTGAGCATGAGGGGTGCAGGGCCCAAAAATACCTGAAATTGGGCAATTCTGGGCTGGGATGGGGAGAAAATGGGAAATGGTGGGTTTGGAAGGGTGATAAAGGGGCAGCTGTGGGTGAAATGATGTAAAAATGGGGAAATGCGAGCTATAAAAGTGAAAAACGGGCTGAGAAGTGCAGGAAAATGGGAATGATGGGTAAATGTGGCCGCAGGAGGACAAAAAAATGGGCTATTTTGCCTTAAAATATGGGCAGTTGTGGGCTCTGAAGGACAAAAATGGGCAAATGTGGGCTCAGAAAATGAAAGCATGGAAAATTGTGGGCTCAAAGTGGGGAAAAAAAGGGAAAATATGGGTTTGGAAGGTGAAAAATGGGTAAAAGTGGATTCAGAAAAGCAAGAAATGGGTAAATGTGGGCTGGGAGGGACAGCGTTTGGTAATTCTGAGGTTCGAGGGGCAAAAATGGGCAATTTGGGGTTCAGAAGGGCAAAAAATGAGGAACTTGGGGCTCAGAAGGGCAAAAAAAGGGGCAGTGAAGGGTCTGTAAGAGCAAAAATGAGGAATTTTGGGTTTAGGAGCGCAAAAATGGGGAATTTGGAGTTCAGAAGGACAAAAAATTGGGACTGCGCATTCGGAAGGGAAAAACGGGCAATTTGGGGTTCAGAAGGGCAAAAAAATGGGATTTTTTGGGTTCAGAAGAACAAAAAATGGGCAATCGTGGGTTCAGAAGGGCAAAGCATTGGGAATTCTTGGGTTCAGAAGAGCAAGAAATGGGCAACTTTGGGGCGTAGAATAACTATAAAAACATTTATTTTGGGATCAGAAACGAGCAGTGGTGGGTTGAGACTCTTCCCACCCCCCCGAAGATCCTCCCCATGGGGCCACGCTGGATCCGAACCGCGCCGCTCGGAGGAAGCGTTGGCATTTAGAAGTGAAAACCTTGAAAGAAAAGCAAAAACGAAAAAAAAAATAACCCCAAAACCCACGGAATGACCCCAAAAAGGGCCCTCGCTGCAAATGGAGCTGATGTTGCGCTCTGGGTGATCTAAAACCAACACTTTTCTTCCATAAGCCACAGCAGGGGCGATCTAAGGCGCTTCTTCCCTCAACGAGCCCCAAAATCCCCCAAATTTGGGGCAAAATCCCCTTTATCCATCTCTATGGTCCCTCCGCCCGTCTCTATGGTCCCACCGCTCCGCCCAGAGCGGCGCTTCCTGCGGAGGCCGGAAGTAGCGCCAGCACGTTGGCGCGGCGGCCGGAAGTGACGCCAACACGCGGCTGCGGCGGCAGGAAGTGACGCCAACACGCGGCTGCGGCGGCAGGAAGTGACGCCATCGCGAGGCGGCGGAGGCCCGAGGCGGGAGCGGCGGTTGCGGGGAGGTGAGAGGG
>NW_018364902.1:6336-8159 GCF_002078875.1 Numida meleagris | reverse complement strand
GGGGTGGTGGCCTTGGGGACGTGGTAGTCTTGGGGGCACAGGGTGGTGGCCTTGGGGACAGGGGGTGGTGGCCTTGGGGATGTGGGGTGGAGGCCTTGGGGATGGCGTGGCCTTGGGGGCACAGGGTGGTGGCCTTGGGGATGTGGGGTGGTGGCCTTGGGGACGTGGTGGCCTTGGGGGTATGGGGTGGTGGCCTTGGGGGCACAGGGCGGTGGCCTTGGGGACATGGTGGCCTTGGGGATGGGAGGTGGTGGCCATGGGGACATGGTGGCCTTGGGAGCACAGGGTGGTGGCCTTGGGGATGGGGGGCGGTGGCCATGGGGACGTGGTGGCCTTGGGGCACAGGGTGGTGGCCTTGGGGATGTGGGGTGGCGGCCTTGGGGACATGGTGGCCTTGGGGGCACAGGGTGGTGGCCTTGGGGACATGGTGGTGGCCTTGGGGGCTCACTGATGGCTTTGGGGGTGGGGGGTTGTGGCCCTGGGGACGTGATGGTGACCTTGGGGATGTGGGGTGGAGGCCTTGGGGCCACCATGGGGACACCATGGGGACATCTTGGGGCCACCATGGGGCCACTTTGGAGGCACCATGGGGGACGTCTTGGGGTCACTTTGGGGCCACCATGGGTACATCTTGGGGGCATCTTGGGGCCACCATGGGGACATCTTGGGGACACCTTGGGGCCTCTATGGGGTCACCATACGGACATCTTGGGAACATCTTGGGGCCACCATGGGAACATCTTGGGGCCACCATGGGAACATCTTGGGGCCTCTTTGGGGCCACCATGGGGACACCATGGGGCCACCATAGGGACATCTTGGGAACAACTTGGGGCCACCATGGGGACATCTTGGGGACACCTTGGGAACATCTTGGGGCCTCTTTGGGGCCACCATGGGGACATCTTGGGGACAGTTTGGGGTCTCTTTGGGGCCACCATGGGGACATCTTGGGGACGCATCTTGGGGCCTCTTTGGGGCCACCATGGGGGCATCTTGGGGCCACCATGGGGGCATCTTGGGGCCACCATGGGAACATCTTGGGGTCACCTTGGGAACATCTTGGGGCCTCTTTGGGGCCACCATGGGGACATCTTGGGAACATCTTGGGGACATCTTGGGGTTACCTTGGGAACATCTTGGGGACACCTTGGGGCCACCATGGGGACACCTTGGGGATACCTTGGGGACATCTTGGGGACATTTTGGGGCCACCATGGGGACATCTTGGGGCCTCTTTGGGGCCACCATGGGGACACCTTGGGGCCACATTGCGGGCACTTTGGGGCCACTTGGGGGTGACCCCGGGGCCACGTTGCGTCCCCCCCGTTCAGGCCTACGTGGTGCTGGGGCAGTTCCTGGTGCTGAAGAAGGACGAGGAGCTGTTCCGGGAATGGCTGCGCGACGCCTGCGGGGCCAACGCCAAACAGTGCCGCGACTGCTCCGGCTGCCTGCGCGAGTGGTGCGACGCCTTCCTCTGAGCCCCAAAATCCCCACCTTTCACCCCAAAATCCACCCCCCCTCCGCACCCCCACCTTCCCCCCGCTTCTTTACCCCGAATCCCGTCGCCGAACCGCGTCTCCCCGCGCTGCTTGGTTCGCTGTGTGTCACCGCAACGCGGCCCCGGAGTCGGACCCGGGGACCCCACGTGGGTTCTGGGTCCTTTGGGGTCAAAAATGGGTCTTTTTGGGCCAAAAATTGGTCTTTTTGGGGCCCCGAATCGGTGTTTCTGAGCCCAAAATTGGGTTTCTAGGCCTCACGTTTGGGCTTTGGGGTCCCAAAATTGTTCTTTCTGGGCCCAAATTTGGGTTTCTAGGCCTCAC
>NW_018364902.1:1593-3443 GCF_002078875.1 Numida meleagris | reverse complement strand
ATGGAGGGGGTGGGATATGGGGTGTGGGGTACAGGGTGAGGGGCATGAGATATGGGGTGTGGGATATGGGCTGCGAGATATGAGACGGGGGGTGTGGGATATGGGGCGTGGGGTGCGCGATGTGGGGGGTGGGGGTTGGGATATGGGGTGTGAGGGGTTTGGGCTATGGGGTGCGAGCTTATGGGGCGTGGGATGTGGCTTGTGGGCTGTAAAGTATGAGAACATCGAGCACGGGAACGAAACGTAGAGCACACAGCGTAACACGTGGGGCTCTGGGGCTGGGAACATGTGACCCCGTGCCCCTTGACCCCGTGGTGACCCCGTGCCCCTTGACCCCGTGGTGACCCCTGCTCCTGTGCCCCCAGGCGCTCCGCTCGCTGTCCCGTTACCCGCTCCCGCTGCGGTCGGGTCGTGACGCCGCAGTTCTGCGGCACTTCGGGCCTCGGCTCTGCCAGCGCCTCGAGACGCGGATGCGGCAGCACCGCGTGGGTGGGTGGGGCCGGAAGTGGGCGGGGACCAGGAAGTGGGCGGGGCCGGAAGTGGGTGGGACTCGGAAGCGTGGGTGTCACATGGCTGGGTGGGAGCAGAGGGTGGGCGTGGCTTAAGAGATGGGTGGGCGGTGCTTATGGGGTGGGTGTGGCTTATGGGGTGGGTGGGCGTGGCTTGGGAAGTGGGCGGAGCCTATGGGTGGGGTGGACCTATGGGTGAGTGGGTTTGTTGGGGGAGGCGGGGTTTAGGGAGTGGGTGGGGCTTATGGGAGTGGGCGGAGCTTAAGGAGTGAGTGCTAATCTGCGTATCATTTGTGTACCTGTCACTGCGTGTAAGTTTGCATGCTGATTTGCATATTCATTTCCCTTTTAATTACCGCAGAACAAGGGCTCCCCCCGAGCCCCCCCGCTCCCGCTCCCCAGGCCCCGCCCCCCGCCGCGGCTCCGCCCACCGTGAGTGCCCCACCCTCATTGGATGACACCCATCGGGGGGGTGGGGCTTAGCGAGGACACGCCCCCAATGAGCACCTATGCCAACAGGAGCAGTACAAGCCCCGCCCCCACTCTGCCCCTCACTCCCTATTGGTCGCTCTGCTCAAGGTGAGCCCACTGGAGTTGGGGGGGGAGGGTTAGGTGGGTCACGTGACTAGGTGGGTCACGTGACTCCTGGCCCCGCCCCTTCAACCTTGTCTCCGCCCACAGAGCAAGGAGCCCCTCCTGGAGGCGGAGCTTCTACGCATGGCTCCGCCCCTCCGCGCCCGCCCCATAGTGAGCAACCCCCCCCCACCCCCCCAACCCTGGGAACGTCCTGGGGGTCCTATGGGGCCGTGTAGGGGTGCTGGGGGGGTCCTGGGGGGTCATACGTGGGTCCTGAGTGTCCCTATGGGGCTGTGTGGGGGTCCTATGGGGGTCCTGAGAGTCCTATGGGGCTGTGTGGGGGTCTTTTCGGGGTGCTGGGGGGTCCTGGGGTCATATGTGGGTCCTGAGAGTCCCTGTGGGGCTGTGTGGGAGTCCTATGGGGGTCCTGGGGGGTCCTATGGGGTTTTATGTGAGCCCTATGTAGTCTGGGGTGGCCCTGAGGGGGTCCTATGGGGGTCCTATGGGGCCGTGTGGGGGTCTTGGGGGCCCTATGGAGTCCTATGGGGGTTTGGGGGCCCTATGGAGTCCTATGGGGGTTCTGGGGGTTCCTATGGGGGTTCTGGGGGTTCCTATGGGGGCTCTGGGGGTTCTATGGGGCCCAGTGGGGTTTTATGGGGGTTCTGGGGGGCATTCAGAGTCCGTTCAACTCCCCCCGCCCCGTGCCCAGTGGGGGCCTCCTCTGTGCCCCCCCACCTCTGTGGGGTCCTATGAGAGTTCTGGGGG
>NW_018364902.1:0-1161 GCF_002078875.1 Numida meleagris | reverse complement strand
AACAGAGGGATCATGTGACCCAGGGGTGTCATGTGATCTTCTCCCTTATAGGGGTGACCCCGAGGAGCTGGAGCTGCGCCCGGGGCACTTTGAGGTGGTGCTGTGCGCCGACGTCACCGAGGGCAGCGGGTGGGTCACGGCCCTATGGGGCGACCCACAGCCCTATGGGGCGACCCACATCCCTATGGGGCGACCCACACCCCTATGGGGCGACCCACATCCCTATGTTGTGACCCTATCGCTATGGGGTGAACTACATCCCCATGGGGCGACCCACATCCCCCTGGGGCGACCCACATCCCCCTGGGGCGACCCACATCCCTATGGGCTGACCCACATCCCTATGGGGCGACCCACATCCCTATGGGGCAACTCACATCCCTATGGGCTGACTCACATCATTATGGGGCGACCCACAGCCCTATGGGGCGACCCCACATCCCCATGGGCTGACCCACATCCCCCTGGGGCGACCCACATCCCTATGGGGCAACTCACATCCCTATGGGCTGACTCACATCATTATGGGGCGACCCACATCCCCATGAGGTGACCCTGTTCCCGAGGGGTGACCCACATCCCCATGGGCTGACCCACATCCCTATGGGTGACCCGCATCCCCATACTGTGATCCTGTCTCTATGGGGTGACCCACAACCCCATGGGCTGACCCACATCCCCATGGGGCGACCCATATCCCCATGGGCTGACCCACATTCCTATGGGGCAACCCACATCCCCATTGGTGACCCACATCCCTATGGGGTGACCCACATCCGCATGCTGTGATCCTGTCCCTATGGGGTGACCCATGGTCCTATGGGGCGATCCATATCTCTACGGCGTGACCTTATTCCTATGAGGTGACCCACAATCCTATGGGGTGAGGCTGTTTCTATGGGGTGGCACATGTCCCTATGGGGTGAGCCTGTTCCTATGGGGTGACTCATTCCCTCAGAATCCCCCTATTGCTATGGGGTGGCACACGTTTCTATGGGGTGACCCATATCCCTATGGGGTGGCAATTTTCCTTATGGGGCGACCCATATCCCTATGGGGTGGCCCTTTTCCCTATGGGGCGACCCATATCCCTATGGGGTGGCCTTTTTCCCTATGGGGTGGCCCTTTTCCCTATGGGGTGACCCATATCCCTATGGGGTG
>NW_018364901.1:19740-22535 GCF_002078875.1 Numida meleagris | reverse complement strand
GCATTCAAGGCCAGGCTTGATGGGTTCCTGGGCAGTCTGATGTAGTGGTTGGCAACCCTGCCCATGGCAGGGGGGTTGGAACTAGATGATCTTTCTGATCTTTCCACCCCATGCTATTCTATGATTCTATGATTCAGTGGATATAACTTGGATTTTGTAAAATTTAGTTTTACTCAACTATTCCTTTTGCTTTTCTTTGCTGTCAGTTACCATATCCATCTGAGCCTTCCCGTAGTTTTTCTCCATGTAAAGAAGCTGGGAGTTACTCTCACTGACATATTAAACCCTTAATCTAACCCTAACCCCAACCCTAACTCCTAACCCATAACTTAAACTCCTGATCTTAAGCTCTAACCTTAAACATTTTTGCCCTAACTTAAACCTAACCCTCAACTCTTCCTCCTAAAGACTAACCCTTATCACAGCCCTAGCCCTAACACTAACTCAAGTCCTAGCACTTCACCTAACACTAAATCTTATTCCTAGTGCTAGCCCTATCCCTAGCCCTAACTCTAATCTTAAACAGAAATCTAACACTTTACCCTATTCCTGACCGTCTGGTTGACAGCTGGTTATCAGGTGAGGTAAATCAGGCTGCTGCTCTTTCAAGTCAGTTCCCAGGATGGATGGAATTCTCAGCATGAAAAGGACACAGCATGCTTGACAAACAAACATTTCATTAGACGTGGTCATCAAGGCCCTGTCATAGACAAGAAATCTCACCATGAGCTCTGGGGAAGTCAGGAAGATTGTAACAAGCACTGGAAGATCCAGGAAGCTCAAGGCTTCTGAAGTGTGAGTGGTCTGGGGAAGCAGCATTTGGCAGTATGAAAGTCTGGGAGAGAGGATTGGGGTATATCTGTGAGAAGTAAAGTGATGTCTGAAGGCTGTAGTAAGCCACTCCAAGCGTATCTGAGCCCAGAAATGGAGAGAAATATGGGTCCATAGGTGAATAAGGAGGAAGAGATTCATCCAGGGAATACGGCAGGAAGGAAGGCCCCTCCTGGGGCAACCAGGGAAAAATGAGAAGGTTCTATCTGGTGTGCATGGCTCAGCACGTGGGATGTGGAATATTCGCTGCAGACAGTGGTTGTGCTCAGCCATGCCCCATGAGCTAGCTCTCCCTGTTCTTCTCACTTTTACCTCCCACAATTCGACGGACTTCCGGGAGCATTCATGATTGTGGAGGAAGCCTAAATCTCCTGGAGTGGTGGCTCATGACAGCAGTGGATCGTGGGATTCTGTTCATTCCCTCCGTGATCTCTTCAGTGATGGCTCTTGGTGGGGCCTGCTAACACCCTGACAGACTTGGGCTGTGCTTCTGACTTCAGGTTTTTAAAGGCTTGTTCAAATGTTCAGGATCTGCAGTTCAGGAACTTGGCACCAGAGGGCTCATCAATATGAAACACTGTCCAACAAGCCATCTTATGTTGCTAATTGGAAAGATTTTTAGCGATGTTGCTAAAAAGGGATGGATTTCAATTAGGAATAACAATAAACTGAGGTGTTCCCCTCCCCTCAACTAGGGAAATCCAGACCCAATCTGTCAGACACTCTCTGGGCAGTTTTCTGCCCTGACACCAATTCCTGCTGTTTCTCTCATCAGCCACCAGGGTCTTAGAGCAGCCTTGTTAAACAGAGCTTTTTCAACTCCAGCCACTCCCTTGACATCAATTCCCATCTACCTGAATTGCAGAATGAGCTGTATGCATGGAAGGAGGAATCTTAATTTCCAGCAAACTAAAACAAAGGAAGACAGAGTAAAATAAAGAAATCCAAGATACTCTTCAGCTGTATATTATGGCCACGTTATCTCCACTGGAGGCCACTTTCCACAGTGGATAACTTGAGACCAAGAGAAAGCACATCTTAGTGTCAAGAGCAGATCTATCATTGTATCCCGTAAAACAGGCTCTGCCCCAGACTCTGTTGTGTAAATATTTGTTCCTTCCACAAAGTGAGTCATGTGCCGAGGTCCTGAGCTCCCTTGGTTTGTGGAGGGGAGCAAAAAGACAAAATGTGCCAAATGCTTGGTATTCAGCAGCCAGTGCTATACTCATCGTATCTGGGTTACAGGAGTGTCTACCAAGTATCCTCTGCATCTAGACCCACTCGTTTTTCATTCTCTCTGGGCCAGATTAATTTTTACTGCATTGTAGGTGCACTCAGGCTTGATAGTGACCTCCTCTGACATTGGGCACCTTCAGTGCAGTTGCTCAGAATTCCCTTTCTAGTAAACAGAGAGAAATCATTTGTTCACACTGAGATGCCTTGGCCTACTCTGCCTGTCCACGACCTCTTGCTCCAGGTGGGCTCCCATGGTTTCTGGGCCTCTTTTCCCAAACCCACGCAGGGGCTTGAGATACATCAAGTGATTGGGAGGGCAATGGCCACCTCTTTGTTGGCAACTGAATCAACCCCTGCATCATGGTGTTCGGCAAAAGTCAAAAGAATCTCTGTGTAATAAGTGTGTGCCGTGGTTTTATGTTTTTTGATTATCAGTAGTCCACATCATAACATCATGTAGTGGACTGACAGTTAAAGAGTTAATGCTCCAGTTCCATGGATCATCAATAGAAGGGAAGAAGAACTACACGCCCTGGAGGACTTTGTGTTTCTGTTTTCCATTCAGAGGGAAAGATAAAATCTGTACACAGATCACAAGACATCCCTTTTTGATCTTCCAGCTCATCCCAGCAGCGTCTCTCTCCCTAGCTGTCTTGACACCAGCATTAGAGTGAGGCCTTTCCATTTTTGGACACATTTTATTTGATATATTAGCTTCAATCCCAATT
>NW_018364901.1:13911-18205 GCF_002078875.1 Numida meleagris | reverse complement strand
AAGAAAGAGGAGGAGGAGAAAGCAGAGGAAAAAGACACCGTAAGAAAAGAGGAGGAAAAAGGCCCAGGGGAGCCACCCCTAAGTCCAGGGTGGGGCCCTCAATAAGATCGCGGTCACCAACGCAAAGGAGGGCAGCAAGAACTGAAAGAGTAGGAGGTGAGGAAGACATCGTCACCATTACTACTCGACCTCTGAAAATGACTGAAATCAATTGATATTTCTGGGGTGACTGGGGGTTTTGGAATAACTGCTGTAGACAGAGACAGCATTCAGCAGCTGTTTTGCCTGGCCTGTCAGAAGATCCGTCTGTTGTGGGGTTGCTACAAATAAAGGAGCAACAGGTACCGATTGCCACAAAAATGGAACAGGGCGGTGCTCCTGAGCACCTACAGTACATTGATGACATTGTTGTGTGGGGCGATACAGCAAAGGAAGTTTTTGACAAAGGAGAGAGAATAATCCAGATCCTTCTGCAAGCTGGTTTTGCTGTTAAGCCAGAGAAAGTGAAAGGGCCTGCACAAGAAATTCAGTTCCTAGGTATAAAGTGGCAAGATGGATGTCACCACATCCCAGTGGATGTGGTCAACAAAATCACTGCCATGTCTCCGCCTGCTAGAAAGGAAGAGACACAATCTTTTCTAGGTGTAGTGGGCTTTTGGAGCATGCATGTTCCAAACTATAGCCTCACTGTATGCCACTTGGAGTAAATGGATTACGCTGATTACACAATGAATTCGAATGGGGAACCTCAGCCATCCAGGAATCTTAGAAGCGATCATAGACCAGCCTGAGTGCAAAAAGTTTGGAACATCACCAGCAGAAGTAGTATCATGTGCCAAAAGGGCCCCACCATACAATGAATTACCAGAAAATGAAATTTGCCCTGTTCACTGGTGGATCATGTTGTAATGTAAGGAAGCATAGCACATTTAGCTGAGCCCAGGAAGACTCGCAGACACCTTCCCAAGGTCAAAGCAAAAACCTTCAAGCTCAAAAGGGATCACTTGCAAGGCAAACATGCACTGGAGAGCACTCTGAAATCTCTGTGCTGTGGGGATGAGCTGCTTGTGCACCCTGTGGGTTTGCACTGCCTTCTGCTCCCACTACCTCCTAGTGGGCAGTAGAACAGGCAGCAGATTCATTAACTACCTATCTGCAGGAAAAAGGATGGGCTATAAACCCTCAGAAGGTGCAGGGTCTGGGCCTGTCCGTGAAATTCCTGGGGGTAGTTTGGTCAGGAAAGACCCAAGTACTACCCAGTGCTGTCATAGATAAGGTTCAGGCATTCCTAGTCCCTACAACACCAAAGCAGCTGCAGAAGTTCTTGGATATATTGGGATAGTGGCATTCCTTTATACCTCATTTAGCACAGCTGCTGAGACCATTAAATAAACTCACAAAAAAGGGGCAACTATGAGACTGGGGGAGAACGGAAGATGAGGCTTTCCAACAGGCAAAACTGGCTGTTAAACAAGCCCAGGCCCTGGGTATATTTGATCCTACCCTCCCAGCCGAACTGGACATTCATGTCAGTCAGGACGGCTTTGGCTGGGGCCTGTGGCAACACTAGAGTTCTGTTCGGACCTCGATTGGGTTCTGGTCTCAGGTCTGGCACAGAGCAGAGGAAAGATACAGCATGGCTGATAAACAGTTATTAGCTGCCTACTCAGAATTACAGGTGGTAGAGCCAATAACCCAAACATCTGAGGTCACAGTTAAGACCACCTTGCCAATTCAGGGGTGGGTGAAAGATCCGACCCACCTTCCTAAGACAGGGGTGGCCCAAGCACAGACAGTGGCACGATGGGTCGCCTATCTCAGCCAGAGGAGTAGTTTGTCTTCATCACTGTTGAAAGAAGAACTTGAAAAGGTCTTAGGCCCAGTGACGTATCACAGAGATGCGCCAAAAGAAACAATGATGGCTGCACCGGAGAAGAGTCCCATTCAGGAGGGAAATATCCCATTCCTGAAGACGCCTGGTGTACGGACAGGTCCAGCAAAGGCAACCCGAGCAAGTGGAGAGCAGTGGCATACCATCCCTCCCCTGACACAATCTGGTTTGAAGAGGAGGATGGTCAAAGTAGCCAGTGGACAGAGCTGCGAGCCGTGTGGATGGTTATCACCAAGGAACCTGGTGACAGTGCACTGAACATCTGCACAGATAGTTGGGCTGTGTACTGGGGGCTCACTCTTTAGATCGCACAGTGGGCCACCCAAGACTGGACCATCCACGCCCGACCGATCTGGGGCAAGGAGATGTGGTTAGACATATGGAATGTGGTTAAACATAGAACCATACGTGTCTACCACATTTCTGGACATCACCTCCTGCAGTCACCAGGAAATGAGGAGGCTGACACGCTGGCTCAAGCACGGTGGATTGAGAACTCTCCTTCTGAGGACATCACCCATTGGCTACACCAGAAGCTGCGACATGCTGGACAGAAGACAATGTGGGCAGCTGCAAAGGCATGGGGGCTGCCCATAATAATGTCAGATATCGTCCAGACATGTCATAATTGCGAAGCTTGCTCGAGAATGAGACTGAAAGCCTTGCCAGAGATGACTACCCACCTTGCCAGAGGACATAACCCTCTCCAACGGTGGCAAGTTGATTATATAGGCCCTCTCCTGCTATCTGAGGAGGCCAGATATGCATTAACTTGTGTTGACACAGCAAGTGGACTGATATGGGCCTATCTGGTACGGAAAGCTAACCAGGCCTACACCATCAAGGCTTTAACCAAGTTAATGGCGGTATATGGGACTCCACAGGTCATCGAGAGCAACCAGGGTACACGCTTCATGGACGCAATGATACAGCGCTGGGCAGAGGAGAACAACATTGAATGGCGATTTCATCTGCCTTATAATCCAAAGGGAGCGGGCCTCATTGAACATTATAATGGCATCCTGCAGGCTGCTTTGAAAACAGACTTTCAGTCCCTGCAGGGGTAGACAAAGAGACTCTGTGAAACCCTGTGGGACCTGAATGAAAGGCCTAGAGATGGCAGACCCAGTGCCCTGAAGATGCTACAGACAACATGGGCCTCCCCTCTTAGGATCCAAATTACAGGTACTGACAATTGGGTAAGACCCCAAATTGGTAATGAAAATAACCTTCTGCTCCCTGCCCCTGAGAATCTAGAACCCGGTACCCATAGAATAGGATGGCCTTGGAAGGTGCAAGTAGGACCAAGGTGGTGCAGCCTACTTGCGCCTTGGGGGAGATTATTGGAGGTGGCAGGCTCGGTAGTCCCTCCAATGATCGGTACATGGCCTACTGACATCGTGGCCAACACTCCGGTCTTTATTGCTAAGGGGACCATCATCATGTCCCTATGGCAGATCAGCCCCCCCCCCCCCCTTTGGTACCTGATATAGTTGCACAGCCACAGATATCTGGCCAAAGGGTGTGGTACAGATGGCCGGGACGTGCCCCAGTGCAAGCCCAAGTGTTGACCCAGGACAGGAATATGGCCTGTATCTTGCTGTGGAAGGCAGACCTCCCCCTCTTGGTACCATTGAAAGACCTGTATTACTCCCTGTGAGTCTTCTGAGTGTCTAGGATCACCGGAAGGAGCAAAATGTCATCGGAGCGTTCCAGTGTCACTGTGAGATCAAGCATGACACCTGGTGATGGCCTATGTGGGACTGGTGGAACATGAGATGGACGAAACAACTGCATGCCTCCAGTAATGTCATTGAGCACTGGCCCATGGGAGAACATGAACCTCAACCATGAACTGATCGTCAATCATCTTACATTGTGTCAACTTGCAATGCGACGGGCAATTGTACAAGCGTCGCGGTGTGTCGGATCCCTGAATCAGGGAAGGCTCACCCTCCAGCTGACTCAATCATTGTTTTCTGCTGTGAAAGGGTGGAGTGTATGGGAACTGCTGAGTCAGGGCCTGAACCACTGATTGAGCACCTGGAGGAAAGACCCAGTCAGCCCTGGGAGCACAGGTGGAGGCAATTCACTATGTGACAGGAAGGGCTGGAGCCATGCTCTACCTCTACTTGGCTCTTGTGAGGTCCCATCTGGAGTACTGTGTCCAAGCCTGGGGCCCCCAGCACAAGAAGGACGTGGAGCTCTTGGAACGAGTGCAGAGGAGGGCCACCAAGATGATCAGGGGGCTGGAGCACCTCTCCTATGAAGAAAGGTTGAGGGAACTGGGCTTATACAGCTTGGAGAAGAGAAGGCTCCAGGGAGACCTCATTGTGGCCTTCCAATACTTGAAGGGAGTGTATAAACAGGCAGGGGAACAATTGTTTACGAGGGCGGATAGCA
>NW_018364901.1:6002-13757 GCF_002078875.1 Numida meleagris | reverse complement strand
GGAGGTTGTGGATGCCCCGTCCCTGGAGGCATTCAAGGCCAGACTGGATGTGGCTCTGGGCAGCCTGGTCTAGTGGTTGGCGACCCTGCACTTGGCGGTTGGGTTGAGACTCGATGATCTTTGAGGTCCTTTTCAACCCAAGCCATTCTATGATTCTATACCTCTCTTAGGCCTCATTGAAGGGCTGACTGCCACTGAGGAAGCATCTCTTTCTGGAGATCCATCCTTAGTGGAAGCCTTTCCCTGCAAACCCAGAATCTTCTGATACATGTGAGCGATCTACTTTCCTTCCCTTGTAGCACCTTGCTCTCATGCCGGTCCTTCCACCTCTTTTATAACACCTTTTCCATCATGTTGGTCCTTCTGATTGCTACATTGGTCATTAGCAAAATAGGTATGATTATTAACAAAATCTGCATCTTGGACAAAAGAGCTCATTAGCAAGAGATGTAGCTCAGATAAAGCGTTATGAGAATGTATCAACCTCTCCTCGTTTAGAAGCAGCGTGTTCAAGGCCTACGAGTACACAAACTTCCTTGGTTCCTCCTTGAGCCCTAGCCAGGCTGGAGGTGGAATCCAAAGGAAGAATGAAACCAGATGTTTCTGCCTGTCACACTGATTTGTTTATTCAACAGTATGAGAGCTGGACCCTCTTGTAGTGAAGTTGGAGCCCTCACCTACAAGTGGATCCACTGTGCAGGAGCTCCCAATGGCCAGGAAAGGCTCCTCAAATCCTCACCAGAACCGGGGCTCCCCAGTGACTGCAGATCTGGATGATGTTCAGGTAGTAGGGCAACTGGTGATATATCTTTCTTAATCACTGTCACTATCCTCATGTAGGAAGGGTTAGGTGCACTGCCTCATTCCATTTTATTTGTGCTGTACCATTTCACTTATTATCTCACTGTTTGAAACTTGGTGTCTGTGACCTTTGTGCTGACCCCTTGCACTGGCAGAGCAGGTATACAGACAGAAACTATCAGAGAAACAGGGATAAATACACAAAAACTGAAACACACATTCAGATTACCTTATGAGTCCTACAGCAGATGACTCAAATACCACACCTGCTACCGCCTTCTTCACAATGAGACTGCATCTATACGAGAATTAAGTTTTTGATAAGAGATTTCTGACTTTCTTACTCTTTTGGGCAGTACAAGGTTCTTTTCACAAAAACATTTCTTAGAAATGCATCCAGTGAGCACACACATCCCTGTGTTCTGACAGAGAACTCGAGCAGAGAGGCCAGTGAGTTGGAAGGTGATCTTCAGGCCAGATCAGTACTACAGACATCAGCCTGCAAAGCCTTCTGTAGTAGAAACACCATTGCTAAACCTGAGTAACTAACATCCAGGAGGTGAGTATGAGTAAGGTCAGGCTCGTCAAACAATGCCGAGGTATGCTATGCTGACATGTCACTGGAATTCAGAGCACAGGTTGGAAAAACAGTAAGGTGGGCCCAAAGATGGAAAAGGACATCCATGCTGCAGTACCATGCTGCAACCACGTCAATTATTGCTCACAAAGCGTGTATCTGCTGTAGTAGGCGGCGACCGAAGGTACGGGATGGGATGCGCTAGGACCTCCCCTGCCCCAGAGGTTGTGGGTGTAGACGAAGCGAACAAAGAGATAAGGGAGATAAGGAAGGATATATAAGACTTTGTAACGAGGCAATAAACTCCATTTTGCCGCTCATCATATTGGTGTGTGCACGCGTCAGGATGGCCAGGGACTAGGTGTTAGTCCTTGCAAACAGGGTGCAGTTTACGAACGGAATATCTGGTGTTGAGTAGTCAACAATCTGCTAAAAAGCTGCAGTGTGTGAGACCTACAAAATGATTTGCATTATCAGGCTAATCAGCACTTATCTTTATGAATACACGTGAAAGACCACAAAGTTCCTCTCTGAAGAGACAAGTAGAAGTTACCTTACATTACTTTGACATACAGGCTTCTACTTCTCACTTTGTAACTCTGTATCATAAAGCAAAGAAAAACATCTTTTAAAATAGTTTTAAAATAGAGGATGAAAACTAACTCACTTACCTTTACATGATGGAGTCGCTCAAGAAGACCAGAGTTTGCAGATTCCAAATCAAGCTTAGAATGCCACACCTGAAGAGTTGTCAGGAAATACTATGATGAAACATAACATTAAATAAATAAACCAACACAGCCACATAATTTTATTTTGACCTTGAAAACCATCAGTGTCTAACCATTGTTATTTTAGAGCTGTTAGTCTATTAGCAACCACTAGCTTCCACAGCTAGCCATTACAAACCTTAATTTTTCATAATTGTACAAGGGCTGATCCAAAAGCAATGCCTCCTATTTTATTATGCTGGCCCACAGCATCAGAAGTGGACATCGGTGGGATGGCAGCAGAGGTTGAACCTTCCTGCCAATGTCCTGTTACATTTTGCAGCTGTGTGACAGACGGCAGCAGAGGGCTGGTCTGACAACACGGCTTCTGACATGGGAGTGCATAGGAAGCACAGGTGTGCCGCTGAACTGCTCCGTGTTGAAAGAATAGCACCTGCTGACACTCATCAACACTTGCAGAACATTTATGAAGACCATGCAGCGGATGTGAGCGCAGCAAGGTGGTGGGTGGTGTGTTTCAGCAGTGGCAACAGCAATGTGAAAGGCAAGCTGCCCAGACAGCCAAGCAGATTTTTGTTTGTTATTATTACTTTTTATGGCTCTCATTCACCACTGGAAAAAGAGGTACAGCTGATGGTGGTGACTATGTTGAAAAACAGAGTTCTGTAGCTGAGAATTCACTGTGTATCTGTTGCAGGAAATAAATAGGAGGCATTCCTTTCAGAGAGATCTACGTACATCAGTAAGCCATTATCCTCATAATGTAGTAATACTGATAATAGGAACAGAAGAAAAAAAAACAAAACAGGCAGATTCTCAGAATATCTTTTGTGGGGATGGAACAACAAAACCTACACTATGCAGTCAGCTGCACTTGTTTCCCTGGGAAGGAACGGATCCAACTAGGAAGGCCATGACCACTCCAGCCAGTCAGACTAGATCAGCATTTCAGAGCACGCAGCCTTGGAATAAGTCTTAAGGATAAAGCAAATTGCATCTCTGTTCCAGCAAGTTTTTTCTTCAATATACGTGAATAGACTGGGAGGCAGTAATCCTACAGATTCACTTATAACATTGTGCCTTATGGTAAAAAGAGAAGCAGGATGTTTGAAACTTTGGCAGGCACAGAACCTCTAGCACTGGAGGTGAACAGTTCTGACCTCTTGATAGCCTGTCATAATTCATGTGTATGCATGAGATGTAGTGCCACTCACTTTACAGAGCAACCACATGTATTCAGTGTGCTTACAAGAGACCCTCCGAGGTAGAAAGCTGCTCGATGAGGTGAAGCTCTGACATGAGGCAGGGGAGGCCTGATAAACTGAGAGTGACTGAGTGTCTGAAGAAAGGAACAGAAGGAATAGACCTGACTGAATCTATCAGATGCTGATATTCAGGAAAAACATAGCATACACATAGAATAAGAAGCAACACAGGATCAATTTGCAACTATTTATTCCACTGTCTTAATGATGATTGCTATTATACAAACTCTACGTCTTTTTTAACATGGCTTTAAAAAATAACAACACTATTTAATTTCCTCTCCCAGTGTGTCACCAAATTAAGGTTTATTTGCAACACAACGTTCCAGTGTACATTTGAATCTGAGAGACAGGATGTCTCAGGAGCAGAGGCAAGCAAACTATGCACTCAGAGAAGCACAGAGGGTTATGGGTTTTATTCAGCATACACACACTCACTGGCATCCACTGCAGATAATCCCATAAGCTGCAAGCAGAAACTCCCTAAGAGAACGCACTATTACTTACTGACCCTTGAGAGATGGCAAACCACCAAAAGGAGAGAGAAGGACCATGCTAGCAATGGATGTGATAGGCAGTGCCAGCAGGGCAGCCCCTGCTTCAAGGGGCACTTCTCCTCCCTCCCACCACAGTCTCTCTCCTGCTTTAATTCTGCCCAGAGTCTGCAGGGTTTGCTCCACTTGCACGCTGTGCCTGCACAGCCAAGACATAATACAGAGCCCAAGTGGAACACTACCTGGTAATCTACCAAGGTCAGCTCTCTCTAGAAAACAAGGTATTTGCAGTTACAGCCACAAATATAGGTTCCCTTAAAACTGTCAGAATACTTTTTTCCACCCAAGGATCTCTCTTCAGTCAGGGGCCTTTAGGTCCCCAACACGTGCCAACCCGTGATATTGGGTTGGAACACATTGATGCTGTACTACTGTTGCCGCGAGTCCACAAGAAACACTTAGCATCGCTTGTTGTACAAGTTGTAAAAAGCATCTGATACAGAAGAGTGAGGAATCATAGGCCCAAGATACCACCTATCATTATCATCTTTTTATAAAGATCCCCATCCCCACTCCCAGTCTAGAAAAGGATTCCATCTCGAGGACTCCCACAGCTGGGCAACAAGGTCTTGTAATTCATTTCGGCAGCTACAGATGGGTTTGGGGTAGTCTGACATCAATCAGCATATAGTGTCCCCAGGACCCAGAGTTCCCAAGGAGCCAGAACTGGAGTCTCCTCGATGTGTGGCAGGAATGCATCCTCACTGTCCTTGCTGGTCAGGCTGGGTAAGCCTGGGAAGTTCTGGAGTGCACAAGTGTTGTTGTGGCAATGAGGCACAAATAATAATCATTTATTATCTGCATCTACAAGCTTTTATACCCATGCTATCTTAGTCCGGTAATTTACCACCTTTCTCTATACCCCTGTAGTGATCAGAAGGACCAACATGATGGAAAAGGTGTTACAAAAGAGGAGGAAGGACCAGCACAACAGCAAGGTGCTACAAGGGAAGGGGAGGGAAGTAGATCGCTCACCTGTATCAGAAGATTCTGGGTTTGCAGGGAAAGGCTTCCACCAAGCAGTCCTCCCTCAGTAGCAGTCAGCCCTTCAATGAGGCCTACGAGAGGTGGAACCTGGCTCCAGCCCTTCCAGTCACACAGTGAATTGCCTCCACCTGTGCTCCCAGGGTTGACTGGGTCTTTCCTCCAGGTGCTCAATCAGTGGTTCAGGCCCTGACTCAGCAGTTCCCATACAACAGTTTTAACACCCCTTAAGAGAAACAATTCTGCGGAAACAGAGGTATTCAATATTGATTTATTCTATTCATAAGAAGTAGCGACATAACGGTAAATCCAATCCACTCAATGAGAAGTTAATGAGCTTGAATCTATCAAAAGGGCAATGAAAGCTCTCATATGGTGATTAACTATAGTTAATATATAGGCCATCCGCCCTTTGTAACGCTTTGGAATTTCCTAAGGAAAGATTAATTCATCGTTTAGCCAGTGTGGGACCGGGTGCTTTGGCGCCGCCTGCTGGAGGAGCCGGAAACTGCACCCAGAGCCGAGCTGCTGCCGTGCTGTCAGGTGGGGAAACGGGGTGGGCGGGAAGCGCTGAGATCCGAGCAGCCCCGGGCTTTCCCATCCTCCCAAGCGCAGGCAGCGCCTCCATGATTAACGCTGTCAGCAGCTCTCATCAGTGTCTGCCTGCTTTTCCCATCGTGGTCAATAAACAGATGAAACGGTGCTGGAATAAATGCCGATCCTCGTGGAGGATCCTGATGCAGCCCCACGGCTCCCTCTTAGCGATCCCTCAGGGATCGCAGGCTTCATCTCCGTCACCTGTCCCTCCTCATTAACTGTGACACCGCTGTTTGTCATGGAAACCTGTGCAATGTTCTCGCTGTGTAAAACGACGTTTGCTTTAACCCTTCTGTGTCCCCAGGGACACCGTGTGTGTACACTGAGGTTGGGAGAAATGAGTTTCAGAGAGGGCTCTGCAGGAGCGTTCCAGTGCTTCAAAGTGTGGTGACAAAGTTCCCCCGATGGTGCTGCTCCGTAGCGACGGCTGTTGTGCCAAAGCCAACACGAGAGCTCACCCTGTAACGCCAGGGGGCAAACCCAGCACGCCAGCTTTCACAATGAAGAGAGCCAGGGTCTGCTGGAGGAACCTTGACTTTGCATCGTGCAGACAATCGCTCGGTACAATCTGCTGTGTTTCTGCGGGTTTTTTCACCTCCTGAATTAGTTGTGCTCTTCCTTCAGCTGTGACTTTTTGTTTCCCGCTACAGGAGACAAAGCATTATGAATCCGGCCCCAAAAGATCCCACCACGTGACCAAACTGCAGTCATCCCAACCCAGAACGAGAAAAACACCACAGCTGGCTGCATACTTCCCACATGTTGCACTCCCATCATAACAAAAGGGGAACTGAGAACCAGGACATCACTGTAACACAAAATAATCATAGCCGCAGTGAGCTGCTGGATCTCACCAGTTTCTCTGAACACAGAGTGCTGGAAGTGAGCAATACAGGTCTGTATGTACCATGTATGTATGTAATCAGTGTACGTAACGGATATAATTACAATGCGCTAAAATGCACTATAGGCATAGAAATGCACATTGTCATAACTATTATCCTTGCCCTTTATCTCAGTAAAAAGCTTTAGCTCAAACTACAAGTTCTACTTCATTGTTTCCTTCCAGTTCTCTCCTCCATCCCACAGGGAAGGGAAGGAGTGAGAAAACAACTGCGTGGTGCTGAGCTGCCCGCTAGGTTAAACCACAAAACACTTCTAATTTCTGCTTCCTATGTGGACACACTTATGGGATTTGAGATTAGTACTGCATATAAAGCCCTTCCCACACTCAGAACACTTGTAGGGTTTCTCTCCTGTGTGGATGCGCTGGTGCTGGATGACGTGGGAACTGTTTTTGAAGCTCTTCCCACACTCAGAGCACTTGTACGGTCTCTCTCCTGTGTGGACGCGCTGGTGTTTTGTGAGGTCTGAACTGCTTCTGAAACTCTTCTCACACTCAGAGCACTTAAGGGGTCTCTCTCCTGTGTGGATGCGCTGGTGTTTTGTGAGGTCTGAACTCCATATAAAGCCTTTCCCACACTCGGAGCACTTGTATGGTCTCTCTCCTGTGTGGATGTACTGGTGTTTTGTGAGGTCTGAACTGCTTCTGAAGCTCTTCTCACACTCGGAGCACTTGTAGGGTCTCTCTCCTGTGTGGATGCGCTGGTGGAAAATCACATGGGAACTCTTTTTGAAGGTCTTGTCACACTCCGAACACTTGTAGGGTCTCTCTCCTGTGTGGATGTGCTGATGTTCGATGAGGTGGGACATCATTTTGAAGCCCTTCCCACACTCAGAGCACTTGTACGGTCTCTCTCCTGTGTGGATGCGCTGGTGTATTGTGAGGACGGAACTGTTTTGGAAGCCCTTTCCACACTCCTGGCACTTGTAGGGTCTCTCTCCTGTGTGGACATGCTGGTGGTGCTTCAGATCAGAATTCCTTCTGAAGCTTTTCCCACATTCAGGACAACTGTAGGGTCTCTCTCCTGAGTGAATGCTCTGGTGGTAGATGAGCTGGGATCTCCATTTGAAGCTCTTTCCACAATCAGAGCACTTGTACAGTCTCTCCTTTGAGAGCGTGTGCTGGTGATTAACAAGGTTGGAATACCTTTTACAGTGTTTCCCACACAAAACACGTGGACTCTGCTGCTGCTTCTTCTGGCACACATCCTTGCACCTGGGGTCTTCAGGCTGCTTCTGACCTGCTCTGAAGTCCAGCGGGTTCCGTGCTGTCTTTCCCAGATGCTTTCCCAGTGGCTTCTTGAAGTGCTTGGCTTGCTCAAAGCCCACATGGACATCCCTTC
>NW_018364901.1:1666-3294 GCF_002078875.1 Numida meleagris | reverse complement strand
GGGTCCATGGGTCCTCTGCCCCATTAGTCCCAGAGCCAGGCCGAACCAGCACGTGAACTGTCAACAACCCTCCTCCTTCCCCTTTTTCAGGCCGGGGGGCCTGTGGGCCTGCTGTTCCCCTGTCACAAACACAGACAGATCTAGAGGTAACTCCGTGACACCTGCCATTATCTACCCTTGTAAAGAGTTGACTCCCCTCCTGTAGCATTCCAGAAACGAGGTAACTGATTTGAAGAAGTACAGCACCATGTATTTTGTAACTTGTCTTTAGAAATAGCTAATATTAGTTGCTGATTTGTTGTATTATGGGATTTATTCTTGCTTGCAAAACTGTAAAAGCATTTAGATGTTGTGAATGGTATGGATGTAGTATTATAGACTAGAAAGCAAGTTGTAAAGCTATTCTGTTTTGATAAGAGACCCTCAGAAACACGATAATGAAAGCCATGGCCTCCACACAAGGCCGAATTGTCTCACTCTGCGACTGGGTCAAGATACTCCCCTGTGTCCTCCTTATCTTCAGCACCCCAGTATATACCTTTAAAAGACAGGCGGCCAAACTTATCTCTGACCAAGGAAGAGCAGATGTCCAGAAATAATGGCTGAGTGCTGAGTGAGCAAATGTTACGATTCTGGTACCTAGAAATTACTTATAACTGGCATTCTCCTACTAAGCATGTGTCAGTGAAGAAAGTTCATCTAGAGGACAAGCGAGGAAGACCCTTGGATGAAGTAAAAGGCTGTTGGTTGGACTGTCATGACGCTAAAAGGACGCTAGATGGGAGAAGAGACCGTGGAATAGAAAACTGGAGTCCTCACAAATCACTACCTGAGATAGGTCTGTATTAGTTAGCTGTCTCACACATAATTGATGACTATGTTCTATCTGTGGAAATATCATGGACTCCGAATCACAATCCCGCACATCGTAACAGTGAAGGAAAGGAGAGTATTTCAGTTCCTGTACTGTCAGGGACAGCAGGAAACAGAAAACAGCTTCCCAGTTCCCCTATCCACCACCAGAGGAATGGTAAGGCCTGAAGTCAGAACAAAGAGTGCCCAGAAGGCATCGGCCCCACCTGTCCCAGGAAGAAGATGATCTGTGAATAAATAATGAGAGCCCATATCGGGGCTGATAGCAGCCCATACCATTCAGCTGCAGGAAGTGTTGCGCTCGCAGGCTCTTGTCCACATGAGGGATTTCAACAACCCTGATATCTGCTGGGAGAGTGGCACGACAGGCAGCAGACAATCCAGGAGATTCCTGGAGTCTGTTGAGGATAACCTCCTGGTCCAGGTATTAGACGGACCAACCTGAGGTGAAGCCTTACTAGACCTGGTGCTCACCAATGTGGAGGAGAGCATTAGAGGGCTTAAGAATGGAGGCAGCCTGGGCTGTAGGACCATGCCCTGGGGGAGTTTGTGATCTTGAGGAATGCAGGCCTGGAAAAAAAAAGAGTCAGGACCCTGAACTTCAGGAGAGCAAAATTCCGGCTGCTCAAGGAACTGCTGGGCGGGATCCCCTGGGGAACTGTCCTGAAGGGCATGGGTACAGAACAGAGCTGGCAGCTCTTTAAGGACACCCTTCTGAGAGTGCAGTGGCTCTCCATCCCCCAGCAGAAGTCAGG
>NW_018364901.1:0-1202 GCF_002078875.1 Numida meleagris | reverse complement strand
TATTTGTGATCCCATCACCTCCTGGATGACAAAGGAAATCCACAAATAGCACATGGTGCCCCAAATACTCCCCCATCCCTGACGGCTTCTACAGCCCCAAACCTCCTCCATCCCTCCACCACCTCACCTGGGTTGAGGTCTCCTGCCATGGCCTCAGGGCTATGCCCATCTGGGATCCAGGGCTCTTCTCCTACAAGCAGGGAGATCACCACAGGTTTGGGGGCTGGAGCTTCAGTGACAGAAAGATCAGAGATAAGAGCATTGCATTGATACCAGCACAGCTGCTTGTCCAACTAATCCACTCTGTGTCCCTCCATACTGTGAAACCACAATTAGGGCCTGAATGACACTAGGACAAAACATAACAGCTCCCTTCCGTTAAAGCACGGCATTCCTTTTACATCTCTGAAAATTATGCAGGGACACTTTCTTAAGAATTAACTTTAAAAAGGCTTGTTTTCTCCCAAGATGCTCAGTGCCCAAGGCATCAGAAAGCTTCATGGGAACGGCACAGAAAATCCTAAATTCTAAAGGAGTAACCTGGGAGGTATCTGGCAGCTGAAGCTGGTGGCACCATGAGATGCAGCAACAACAGGGCTGCTTGCAGGGAGCTGGTCCTCCTCCCATGGCTGATGCCTGATGGACAGCACTGACTGTGGGGCTTTTAATACAGGGCTGTGCACACTAAGCCCTTCTGAAACTCATGCTTCACTGGGCTTCTTTTCTTATTGCTGTTGTGTTAGTCAGTCTAGGCCCTGCTTGCAGAGGCTCATTCTGCACAGCCAAAGCTGCCCTAACGAGCAGGAAAGGCAGCAAAGCCCTCACCCAGCGAGGCCACAGACTGGTATGTCTCCAGCATCACGTCCCGGTAGAGCGCTCGCTGCGCAGGGTCCAGCAGCGCCCACTCCTCCCTGCTGAAATACACGGCCACCTCCGCAAAGCTCACGGGCTCCTGCAAGCAAAGAGGCTCCTTGCTGGGAACAGCCAAGGCCCAGGGAAGCAGCTTGCAGAGGACACAGACTCCAGTGCCAGCCGCTTCTCTGTCCCCAGCACACACATGCTGGCTGAGGGCACCTCCCTCTCCCCCTGCATTCACAGCCCTCACCCCTTGCCCTCTCCTGCCTGCTTCCCCCAGCCCCTACCTGAGATAGATGGGCTGTGGCCATTGGCTGCTCTCCTGCAGCCTGGGATGACCACGGCTG
>NW_018364900.1:19895-20955 GCF_002078875.1 Numida meleagris | reverse complement strand
CGCTACCTACGGGTCCCGGGGCGCTGCCTCAGGAATGGGGCGCGGCTGCAGCTGCCGGAAGTTGGCGGAGCCCTTCTGGTTTCGCCGGAAGTGACGTCAGGAGAAAGCGCCGGAAGTGCCGAGGGGGAGGCGGAGAGACACTCCGCCTGGCCGTGGTTGTCGCAGTGCGGATGACGTCATCCGTCGCGCTTTTTCGGGCCGCTTCGGGGGTTTTTGGGTGTCCCCCGCAAAGTGAGCCCTTTAAGTGACCCCAAATTGTCCCCTAACGCGGTCCTTCAGTGCCCCCAATAAAACGCCACCAAAATGCCCCACGAATGTCCCCAAAGCGACACTTAAAGGTTCCCAAAATGTCCCCAAAGTGATCATTAAGGTGTCCCAGAAAGTGTCCCCAGAAGGTCTACGAAGTGACCCAAATGTCCTCAAACCAAAATTGTCCCTCAAACGTCCCCAGAGTGTCCCCAAGGGGCAGATGGCACCGCCCCCCAGCCCAAAATCCATCCAAGTGTCCCCGCATCTGCCTCCATGTCCCCAAATCTGTCCCCGTGTCGACACATCTGTCCCCATGTCACCCCCCATGTCCCCAATCCACTCCCATCTCCCCAAATCTGTCCATGTCCCCAGATCTGTCCCCATGTCACCCCCCGTGTCCCCAACCTCACCCCCGTGTCCCCAAATCTGTCCCAATGTCACACTCCCATGTCCCCAAATCTCTCCCTGTGTTCCCATATCCATCCCCGTCTCACACCCCCATGGCCCCGACCCCTCCCCCGTGTCCCCACATCTGTCCCCATGTCCCCAGATCTGTCCCCCATGTTCCCAACCCCATCCCCATGTCCCCAAGGCCACGCCGTGTCCCCCTCCTCGCCCCCCACCAAAGGCCCTTAGACCAAAATGGGGCTCTGGGAATGTCCCCATTCCATCCCATGGCCCCAAAAACGTCCCCGGATGCCACTCTTTGCCCCAAAACCCCATTTCTTGCCCCCAAACCCAGCTCTCTGACCCCGCCCCCATATCCCTAGCCCCGCCTTTAACCCCACAGGCCCCGCCCCATATTACTTAA
>NW_018364900.1:15570-17110 GCF_002078875.1 Numida meleagris | reverse complement strand
GGGGGAGCGGGGGGGGCACAGATGCCCTATCCCACACATAGGGGGGGTTATGGGGGACCCCTCCCGCACCTTGGGGCACTTCCACATCTGGGGGGGGGTCAGGGGGGGCTTAAAAGCCATGGGACAGGACGGACAGACACAGGGACAGGACGGACAGACAGACAGACATGGGGACAGGAGGGCAGGACAGGCAGACACACGGGGATAGGACAGAGAGAGACAGGACAGACTGACAGACACCTGGGACAGGACAGACAGAGACAGGACGGACAGACACGGGGACAGGACAGACATGGGAACATGAAGGCAGGACAGACAGACATGGGGACGGGACAGACACGGGGACAGGACAGACATGGGGACGTGTGGGGACAGGGGGACAAGGGGACAGACAGACACGGGGACAGATGGACAGAGGGACACACACGGACAGATGGACAGACAGACACATGGACACGCAGACACACAGGTGGACAGACAGACGGATGCAGGCACCTGCTTCATGATGAGGCAGGACAGACAGATAGAAGGACACACGGACGGACACACGGACAGACAGACACACGGACACACAGCCAGATGCCAGCACCTGCTTCATGATGAGCCGGGACACACGGACACACAGACACACGGACAGACACATTGACAGACAGACAGACACACAGGTGGACAGACACCCGGACACACAGACACCCGGACACACGGACACCCGGACACATGGACAGACAGACAGACAGCTGGCCACCGGCACCTGCTTCATGATGAGCAGGGACACACAGACAGACACACGGACAGAGACACACATGGACAGACATCATGGACAGACAGACAGCCAGCTGCTGGCAGACAGACAGACACATGGACACACGGACAGACACACGGGCACACAGACAGACAGACACGTGGAGAGACACACGGACAGCCAGCCAGATACTGGCACCTGCTTCATGATGAGCCGGGACACACGGACACACAGACACATGGACAGACACACAGACACATGGACAGACACAAGGCAGACACACGGACACACGGACAGACACACAGCCGCATGCTGGCACCTGCTTCATGATGAGGTGGGACAGCACAGACACAGACAGACGCATGGACAGACAGACAGACAGACAGACAGCTGGATGCTGGCACCTGCTTCATGATGAGCCGGGACACACGGACAGACACACGGACAGATGGACAGACAGACGGACACACGGACACGTGGCCGCGGGCACCTGCTTCATGATGAGGCGGGACAGCACGGACAGACAGACACACGGACAGGCAAACAGACATACGGACAGACACACGGACAGGCAGATGGACAGACACATGGACACACGGCCGCAGGCACCTGCTTCATGATGAGGCGGGACAGCACAGACACACAGACACACGGACAGACAGACAGACAGATGGATGGACGGACACATGGCACCTGCTTCATGATGAGGCGGGAAAGCACAGACACACGGACAGACACACGGACAGATGGACAGACAGGCAGACAGACAGGTGGACACCCGGTACCTGCTTCATGATG
>NW_018364900.1:12259-13358 GCF_002078875.1 Numida meleagris | reverse complement strand
ATGGGTTAGGGACAGCGCAGGGACACGGGAACGCAGGGTGGGGACACCTCGGGGACAATGGGGACATGGGTTGGGGACACCCCGGGGATATGGGGATGGGGTTGGGGACTCCCTGGGGACATGGGGATATGGGTTAGGGACAGCGCGGGGACACGGGGACACGGGGTGGGGACACCTCGGGGACATGGGGACTGGGCTGGGGACAACTCAGTGACAAGGGGACGTGAGTTGGGGACATCTTGGGGACATGGGGATGGGGTTGGGGACACCCTGGGGACATGGGGACATTGGGATGGGGTTGAGGACAACTCAGTGACAAGGGGACAGGGTTGGGGACTCCTTGGGGACACTGGGATGGGGACACCCTGGGGACATGGGTTGGGGACAGCATGGTGACAATGTGACTAGGTTGGGGACAGCATAGTGACATTGGGATGGGGTTGAAGACAACTCAGTGACATGGGGACATGAGTTGGGGGACACCCTGGGGACACAGGGATATGGGCTGGGGACAGCACGGTGACAATGTGACTGGGTTGGGGACATCTCGGGGACATGGGGACATCATGGACTAGAGGCATCTCGGTGACAATGTGACTGGGTTGGGGACAGCATGGTGACATTGGGATGGGGTTGGGGACACCTCGGGGACATGGGGACATGGGGTGGGGACATCTCAGGGATATGGGGATGGGGTTTAGGACAACTCAGTGACATGGGGACAAGAGTTGGGGACACCTTGGGGACATGGGGACGGGGCTGGGGACATCTCCGTGACACGGGGACATCATGGACTAGGGGCATCTTGGTGACAATGTCACGGTTGGGGACGCCTTGGGGACATGGGATGGGGTTGGGGACATCTCAGTGACAACGTGACATGGGTTGGGGCCACCTCGGTGACAATGTGATGGGGTTGGGGCCACCCTGGTGACACTGGGACGGGGTTGGGGACATTTTGGTGGCACTGGGACGGGGTTGGGGCCACCCACCCTTGATGATGGACTTCATGTCGCACTTGGACGAGTCGATGTTGTGCAGCGCCACCAGCAGCTCCCCCGGGTTCAGCGGGGACACGGCCGACGTCCCCTCCCCTGGG
>NW_018364900.1:3369-4517 GCF_002078875.1 Numida meleagris | reverse complement strand
ATGTCCCTACTGATGTCCCCACATCCCCATTGATGTCCCCATGTCCCCAGGGTCGTCTCCCCAGTGTCCCATGTCCCCATGTCTGCCCCCCCAGTGTCCCCAGGTCCCCAGAGCTGCCCCCAGGGCTGTCCCCACAGTGTCCCCATGTCCCCATAGCTGCCCCCCCAGTGTCCCCATGTCTGTACAGCTGCCTCCAGGGCCAGCCCCCCCAGTGTCACCATGTCCCCACTGATGCCCCCATGTCCCCATGGCTGTCCCCCCATGTCCCCATTGACGTCCCCATGGCTGCCCCCACAGTGTCCCCATGTCCCTAGAGCTGCCCCCAGGGCCATCCCCCCAGTGTCCCCATGTCCCCGTTGATGCCCCCATGGCTGTCCCCATGTTCCTACTGATGTCCCCACGGTGTCCCTGTGTCCCCACTGATGTCCCCGTGTCCCTAGAGCTGCCCCCAGGGCTGTCCCCGTGTCCCTATCGACATCCCTGCAGTGTCCCCATGTCTCCAGTGTCCCCATGTCCCCATAGCCGACCCCAGGTCTGCCCCCATGGTGTCCCCATCTCCCCAGTGATAACCCCAGGATTGCACCCGTGGTGTCCCCATGTCCCTATCGATGTCCCTACAGTGTCCCCATGTCCCTAGAGCTGTCCCCACAGTGTCCCTATGTTGCTATAGCTGCCCCCCAGGGCCGTCCCCCCCAGTGTCCCCATGGCTGCCCCCACCGTCTCCCCATGTCCCTAGAGCTGCCCCCAGGGCCGTCCCCACAGTGTCCCCATTGATGTCCCCATGGCCGTCCCCACCGTGTCCCCATGTCCCTAGAGCTGCCCCCAGAGCCATCCCCCCAGTGTCCCCATGTCCCCATTGATGTCCCCATGTCCCTAGAGCTGCCCCCATGTCCCCATAACTGCCCCCATGGCATTCCCCATGGTGTCCCTATGTCCCCATGGCTGTCCCCATTGATGTCCCCACTGATGTCCCTACGTCCCTAGAGCTGTCCCCGCAGTGTCCCTGTGTCACTATAGCCGCCCCCCAGGGCCATCCCCCCCCAGTGTCCCCATGTCCCCACTGATGTCCCCATGGCTGCCCCCCCAGTGTCCCCATGTCCCTAGAGCTGCCCCCAGGGCCGACCCCACAGTGTCCCCATGTCCCCCCC
>NW_018364900.1:0-940 GCF_002078875.1 Numida meleagris | reverse complement strand
CCCCATCCCGCGGATCTGGGGCACGGAGCCCCCAAAGTCACCCCACGGTGACCCCAAAGTGCCACCAAAGTGACCCCAAAGTCACCCCAAAGTGCCACCAAAGTGACCCCAAAGTGACCCCAAAGTGCCACCAAAGTGCCACCAAAGTGCCACCAAAGTGCCACCAAAGCGACCCCAAAGCGACCCCAAAGCGACCCCATGGTGTCCCCAAAATGCCACCAAAGTGACCCGAGTGACCCTAGAGTGATCCCAGTGACCCCAAAGTGACCCCAGAGTGCCACCAAAGTGACCCCAAAGTGACCCCAGTGACCTCAAAGTGACCCCATGGTGTCCCCAAAGCAACACCAAAGTGACCCCAAAGTGACCCCAGAGTGTCCCCAGAGTGACCCCAGAGTGCCACCAGTGACCCCAAAGTGACCCCAGAGTGTCCCCAAAGTGACCCCAGAGTGACTCCAGAGTGCCACCAGTGACCCCAAAGTGACCCCAAAGTGACCCCATGGTGTCCCCAAAGTGCCACCAAAGTGACCCCAACTTGACCCCATGGTGTCCCCAAAGTGCCAAAGTGACCTCAAAGTCACCCCAAAGTGCCACCATAGTGACCCCAAAGTGACCCAAGAGTGACCCCAAAACGACCCCATGGTGTCCCCGAAGTGACCCCAAAGCGACCTCAACATGACCCCAGAGTGCCAAAGTGACCCCAGAGTGACCCCGAGTGACCCCAGAGTGACCCCAGAGTGACCCCAGAGTGCCACCAAAGTGCCATCAAAGCGACCCCATAGGGTCCCCAAAGTGTCCCCAAAGTGTCCCCATGGTGTCAAACTGTCCCCAAAGTGTCCCCACGTCCCCTCTCCGCATCACTGTGTCCTGTTGTCCCGTGTCCCCATGTCCCCTCCCCATCTCCCAATGTCCCCACATCCCCTCACAGTGTCCCCACGTCCCC
>NW_018364899.1:13255-15039 GCF_002078875.1 Numida meleagris | reverse complement strand
CTGTACGGGGAACTGGAAATAAGATGACGGATCAGGTGGCAGAACAGGCAGCTGAAGGAAAAGAAATTGTTGAACTGGCTTTAATTCCAGACGGTAAACTTCAAATTTCTGAACCTGAGTCAGAACGTGTAAAGTATTTTAGGGAGGACAGGAATCTAATTAATGGTTTAAGAAGGGAAGAGAGCAAGGACACGCTGTTGTGCCCATTAGTATTTTATGGAAATTGGTCCTAAGGAAACACAATAAAACATACTGGGGAACAGACACTACCAAGTATTTGCACGATCTGAGTACCAGGAACAGGGTACAAGAGGGGCCTATTAGAAAAGGGAGATTTTCTTGGGCAACAGTGGCAGGTAGACTTCACGGAACCCCCAAGAAAAGGGGGGTACAGGTGCCTATTGCTCTTATCAGGTACCTTTTCAGGATGGCCGGAGGCATTCCCTTGCAGAGTTAATAAGGCTAGGAAGGTGACAAGAGTTTTGTTACAAGAACTTTGTTGCTAAGGTAGTGCAACAAATAAGCAGGTTATTGGGAATTGATTGGCAATTACATACTCCTTACAGGCCTCAGTCAAGTGGCCAAATGGAGAAAATGAATTATTTGATCAAATGACAGATTGTTAAATTGGGGCAGGGAGCTGGAATTATCTGGCCCCACGCTTCACCATTAGCCCTCTTGAGGATTAGAACGAAACCTCGGGTAAAAGAAGGGCTGAGCCCATTTGAGATCCTGGAGGAGGACGGCTCAGCCTCAGTGGTTCGTCAAAGAGAAAGGGGCTCTTAAGCTGAAACTTAAGAAGCAAAATGTATTACTTGTATTCTGTAAATAGTACGTGTGTGTACGATTTGCTTTAGCCTGGCTCAATAATTCATATACAAATTAATCAGTTGGTTACCAAATTTTGCATGGCTAAAGCAACTCTTTGTGGCTTGAACTATTGTAATTATCCAGCTCATTCTAAGGTGCGTCGTGTATTATGGCTATATAAATCCTCTGGGAATAGTTATGAGGAATGGAAGAAACATAAACTAAGGCAGAAGGTGGAAACTGGAAGATAATTCAAATGCTCCCTCTCCCAGAATGGGGCAATGTAGTGAAAGAATTTGCTAAGTTTAAAGGAAAAGGGAGGATTGAGTTGGGAGTTAGGGGCCTCGAATTGGAAGGCGAAGGGTCTAAGTTTAATCATCCATTAAATTGTTTAGTTTAGCCTTTCAATTAGGGGCCTTGAGTTGGAAGGTGAAGGGTCTTGGTTTAATTGTCCGCTAAATTGCTTAGCTTAAATCTTCACTGTCAGACATTGCTTAGTTTAGCTCTCCATTATCAGCCCAAGAAACTATTATTGCAAGCCAGCGGGAAAACAATGAAAGGGGGAACGAGGATAATAAGAAACTGCCAAGGCGTGCAAGATAGGAGAGCCTCCCCAAACTGGGACAAAGGTCAGGAGAACACGGTGAGGAAGACTTCTGACTTCATCCAAGAGCGACCACCGGGTGGGGAGGAAGACGTCGAGCCTTCATCCAACGACCACCAGAAGGAGCTACAACGCATGGGCAAAGGGGAGGGACAGCATGCAAATGAATTCCCGGAAAAGTAATGAATATGTAACCGGGCCCAATGAATATGTATAAGCTTGGCTTTTCAACGTCTAACACTTTTGTCTGGGGGTGTGCGAGCTTGGCAGGGCAAAGACCCCCTCGCACCCGGCGTGTATGCGCAGCGCTGAATAAACGTCCCTGCTTTAGAACTTAACCTGGGGTTACGGAGTTTGATTCCGCAAGTCA
>NW_018364899.1:8840-10675 GCF_002078875.1 Numida meleagris | reverse complement strand
GGCCTCCATCAATCTGGCAGCACAAACGGTGGTGACGGAATCAAGCTGGGAAACAACTACTGCGTGTATAAATTAAAAGGAAAAACCTTAGGTTGCTCACAAGAGCCGAGCATCACAGGTTTTACGGTTCCGTTTTTTCACGGTTTTGTTTTTTAAACTGATGTTGAGGTTTTAAGCTTTGTGTGCAACATTCTTCTGAGAAGAACCGAGACAGAACTTCATTCACAGCAGCAAACTTCACACTGCGTCTAAATACGGCCGCACCCGTGTGGCAGTGCGACAATTAATAGACCCGAAGGAAGCGGGATCCCCTCGCGGGGAGAGAGACACAATCACAGATCCCGTGGAGCCAGCTCTGTTTCATGTTGCGCAAAGCCCGTTATTATACCCGTACACTCGCAGCGCACGCGCACCCGCACCTAGCCCACGCGCCCACCCTCCCCCCAAAGTCCGCTTCGCACCAGGCACAACGTCTACAAGCACGCGCCGTGACGTTCCTCGTTGTGGACGAGTGTCCAAGGTGAGCAAAGTCCATCGTGCGTTCTTTTGCAGTCTCACCAGCAGCATTCCGTGCCTCTCTCCCACACACTGTCTCTTTCTGCTATCCGGACTTGCTGCCTCTTGAGGCACCGCAGAGTTGCTTCCTCCTCTTTCTTGCGCAATGTGCGCACAACCAACCATTGTCCTTTATCCTGTCCACTCGCCCCCTGCGCATCCACACACCCGCTGGAGAAAGCCACTGTCATCGGCAGCATGTAAACATCCTGCTGCCTTCAGTTCAACCCCGAGAACTTGTTTCAGCTTTGTACTGGACACCTCGGGGCTTAGCTGCAGCAGCACACATTTCAAAGTAAGAAGGCACACAGGTTTTCACAGCGAGTAAAACTATCTGCTCTCTACGATAAATTACAGGATATTTCTGTGTTTCTCTGGGTTATCTGAATCTAGAGCAAACCAGACTAATGCCTGGAAGACCAAGATCTGCAAGAAACAGTCAAAGCTGTACTTCTTCCACCAGAAATAGCCAGGATGCCTGCCAGCACTGTGAGGTGATGGCAGTATGACACCCCTCTTGGTTGAGTGCTTCCAGAGCATCCTCCTGCTTCCCTCGCAGCAGGACCTGGACGCCAGCCTTTACTCCAAGGTGGGTGCCAGGGAGCTGCAGGACCTCCCCTCCTTGTGGGATCGGGTCTTGCTGTGTCCTCCTGGCCCCCTCCCCTCTGAACTGCCCCCGCTCCGTCCCTCCTGCAGGCCCTGAGCGCTCTGGACCAGATGCTCCACACACTGGTGTTCGTCCACCCCACAACCAGTGTTGGCGAGGAGCTGCACAGAGTCTTCCAAGTGGGCTCTGCCCGAGGGGGCTGCATGGAGGAGGGGCGCTCCTTTCCCCCGACCCCAAAAACCTTCTGGGATGATCTGGGGGGCGGCAGGGCAGGGAGAGCAGCAGCTTCTCTTCCCGCAGGCCTTTGTCTGGAGCACAGAGAAGGTGACAGCGGCCGCAGCCATCGCGGCGGTGCCCGTCCCCCCCGCAGCCACTGCAGCTGCACGAGGGCTGTGCCCCCTGGGCTCCCCCCGCTCTCTGGCAGCCGCAAGACAAGGAGCAGAAGATGAGGTTCCTGCAGAGCATCTGCACCGTCCGCAAAACGGTGGCAGAGAGGAACGTGGCGCAGGGACTGAGCGCCTTCTGCCGCCGGAACAAACTGGCCGAGAACATCACTGTGAGGGCCCAGGGCGGGGGGACAGCGGGCGGCTCCGGTCCTCCCGGTGCTGGTTGCGCTGGGAGCCCGGTGCCATCCATCCCACTGTGCTGCGCAGGAGCTGCTGGCAGAGAAGCC
>NW_018364899.1:6645-7493 GCF_002078875.1 Numida meleagris | reverse complement strand
TCCGCTCCCCATCATGCAGCACAGCGCTCCCAGCGCCGCAGTCCCTGTTTTTGCAGCACGGTGAAGGCGGCGTTGGAGGAGAGGATCCGGCTCTTAGTCGTGTGCTTCCAGAGCATCCTCCTGCTTCCCTCGCAGCAGGACCTGGACGCCAGCCTTTACTCCAAGGTGGGTGCCAGGGAGCTGCAGGACCCCCCCTCCTTGTGGGATGGGGTCTCGCTGTGCCTCCCCTGGCCCCCCCACCTCTGAACTGCCCCTGCTCCGTCCCTCCTGCAGGCCCTGAGCGCTCTGGACCAGATGCTGCACACCCTGGTGTTCGTCCACCCCATGGCCAGCATTGGCGAGGAGCTGCACAGCGTCTTCCAGGTGGGCTCTGCCTGAGGGGGCTGCACAGAGGAGGGGCGTTCCTCTCCCCCGAGCCCGAAAACCTTCCGGGATGATCTGGGGGGTGGCAGGGCAGGGCAGAGCAGCAGCTCCTCTTCCCGCAGGCGCCTCTGCCTTTCACCTGCTTACAGAGCGCAGCTGTGCACCAGAGGGCAGTGAAGCGGATCTAGAAGCTGAGCGATTTGTTAGCATGCTTCTGCCAGGGCAGGGTAAGAGGCCAACCCCCCTGGTGTGCCCCATGCACTGCACCGCATGTTGCCCCATGCGGCGCTCCACGCTCTGTCCCACACGCTGCCCCATGCCCTGCCCCACACACCGCCCTCCTGAAATGAGTAGGGAACGAGATCGGGAGTGCGCAGGGGGTGCCCAGGCCTGGTGGGCCAATGGGAGGGCACGCTGTGGGGCGGGATGGGCTGGTCTGGTCTCCCCCACCGAGGACCGGACCTGAGCTCACCCCCCCGCCCCGC
>NW_018364899.1:0-1220 GCF_002078875.1 Numida meleagris | reverse complement strand
TGAGACTGCTGGAACCACAGAACCAGGGAGTGCAGCTCCACAGAGCGCGGTGCTCAGCACCCAGCAGCCCGCCGCAGGATGGCATGGCGTGGAGTACCGCTGCATCAGGCTGTTCGGAATCGGGGGTGAGGCATCCGCACAAAACACATGTTCATACACACAGCCAAAGCAAGCTTTTCAGCATTTTATGGCACACCTATCCACCAAGAGATCCCAGAAGGACGATTAGCCAGCACATCTTGGATTGGACATAAGGTGCGGGATCGCTTGGCTCAGGACCTGGCGGGTGTCCCCACGGAGGCAACGGTGTCCTCTGCTGAAGTTACCTCACCCTCCTGCCCTCCCGAGGACATCCCTGTGCCCTGAGCTGGATCATGCACTCTACGCGTGGCCAGCGTGTGAATGCATGGTGCAGTGCAGGGGGGGCAACCAATCCATGCCTCGTTGCTGGTGCCTCGTCACTGTTACCAAAACACAACCTTGGCTGCCGTTCCGGGGTGCCTTCATCATCTCAGGATCATCTCAGTTCAGGCATGCAGGTTGGAAGGTTATCCTCGGGCAGTCAGACAGTCTGAACACAACTGCTAAAAGCAGGACAATGGCATCAGCTCGTTTTTGGAGGGGGACGGATGGGGCTGGTGGTGATGCCCCTGGAAAACTGCCACTCATGCCCGGGCGCTGCAGGGGCCAGCCAGGAGCCCATGTCATTGCCACTGCCCATTCATTTATCCCTGCCGGGTGCGTGTTTCTCCCTCCTTCCTCATTCTCCATCCCTCTCACTATCCATCCCTTCACTTCTGTCCTTCTTCACCCCTCCCTCCCACCTTCTCCAGCCATCCCTCCTGCGTTCTCCTGCCATCCTTTCACCTATCTTCTCCATCCATCTCTCCTTCCATGCTCTGCATCCCATCCTCCACCCACCGATCCTTCTACCCTCATCCTCCCACCTCCAGCCCCCATGTCTCCCAACCCAACCCTTCCATCTCCCCATTCCCCACCCCATTCCCACCCCACCACCTCCTCTTCCTCACCACCTGGTGTTTCCCAGAGTGCAGCACCAAGCAGTGCTGGTGCACACTGATAGCAGCGCTGCGATTGCTGAGCCCACGCCGGGGGTCAGAGGTGGTCACCTCGAAGGGATGGTGGGCTCTGGCTGTGCTGCAGCTCTGTGCCACCATGCAGGTGCAGTTGTCCCCAGCGGCCACGGCCGTCCCATCAAA
>NW_018364898.1:11640-12807 GCF_002078875.1 Numida meleagris | reverse complement strand
GAGGAGGAGAAAAGAGATGCCGATGCATTTTGAGGAGTTGCAGAGCTGGACTGTGGGGGTTGGATGAGAGGGGGGCATTAAGAGTGCTCCTCCGGTGGCTGAAGTCCCACTGAGAGCTGAGAGCAGTTGTGTTGGAGCACGCTCTGCTCACATCTGTCAGGATCTCCACCCTTTGCGCCCCACGTTGGGCCCCCACCACAAGGACTGCAGTGCTGGCACCCGGCAGCAGCTCAGCACCACACATCTTGGATTCTCACTGATCCCTCCCAGTGGGGTAGAAGATAGAAAGGCAGAACTCAGAGGTGGTAACAAAATCTATTTACTAAGAGTGAAGAGAGAAATCACAGTGGGTGATATCAGGATAACACGGGTATATATTTTCAAAGTGATGCACAAGGTAGTGGCTTCAAACCCAGCAACTGATGCTGAGACCAGGACAGAAGGGCAGGCAGGGGACACCTGGAGGGATCTACAGGGAATCAAAGTAGAGGTCGATGACATGTGGTGTGGGGTTAATGGGCCCTCGGTAGGATTTTGGGGGTGGATTGGGAAGGTTTTTGGAGTCCCCTCGGGATGGTTTTGTGTCTTGGGCTGGAATGAAGAGGATTTGGAATCTCCAGGGATGTTATGGGATTTGAGGTGGATCAGGTAGGATGTGGGGTTTAGAGTGGAGAATTGAGGGATTTGGTGTGTGGGAATGAGACGAGGTGCACAGGGGAGGATCTGGGGATGTTAAATTCCTTTGGATTTGGGGGTGTAAGGAGGGCACCAGAGTATCAGGGAGCTCCAGTCGAGGGAATGTGGTGTCTGTCTATTTCAGTGCACCAAAAAAAAGAGGCATTGGGGGTGCAGGGGTATCAGAGGGGTCCCCCAGTGCCCACCTTGCTGGGGGGCTGAGGGGTGTCAGGTGCCCTGGGTGGCCGGGCACCAGGGGTCACAGCACGAATCTGGGTGCAGGTCAGACACTCACTGTCATTGGGGGTACCTGGAGACACAGAGGAACAGTGAGGTGCCACCATGGGGGTCTCCAAGCTCCTTTGGAGGGGGGCCTATGGTGAGGGTATTTGAGGGCGGAGTCCAAGGGAGTGGGTGTGGAGTTTGGAAGGGACTGAGATTTGGGGATCCCATGGGAGATATCTGGGGGTCCTGCTGTGGTTTGGGTGTGCC
>NW_018364898.1:7282-9218 GCF_002078875.1 Numida meleagris | reverse complement strand
CTTTGACAAGAGTGTTCTTGCCTTATCTGCTACTTGTAGGCAAATCTAGGCTATGAGGAAGAGAGGAAAAGGAGGAAGAGAGAGAACAAGAAAGAGAGAACATGGAGAGAAGCTGAGAAAGAACGTGAGAGAGGGAGGAGGAGAAAAGAGATGCCGATGCATTTTGAGGAACTGCAGTGCTGGGCTGTGGGTGCTGGAGGAGGGGGGGAGGGGGGTTGAGAGTGCTCCCTCAGTGACTGAAGTCTCTGATTGTCAAAAAGGAGACAGCAGAAAATGCAGCTTCTCTGGGCATCCCTTGATGCCTGCTGGGTGAGCAGAAGCAGCATCACAAGCTCTTAAGAAAGAGAGTTCACCAGGACACTTTTCTCCAAAATGTCTTTGTACCAGAAAGCTTCTTGTGGGAAAGTCGTGCCATTAGTGGACACAGCAAGGCTGTACTGGTATCTCACTGCAGCTCGTGCTTTGCAGCCTCTGTTGTCATGGCAACAGCCTTGTCTGGCCTGTTCTTGATGCATACAAAGCACACCACAAAAGGTCCGAAAATGTGTTTTGTCAGTGACCCTTGCGTGGAGCAGAGGGTGCCCGTGTGAGGAGATCCTGCAGTGTGGTTCCTGGAATGCAAGAGCAATGGCACTGCTGAGCACAAGGAGCACATTGCATCCATGGCCACTGTCACATGAGCACACACTGCAGGCAAATGGGCAGAAGCATCCAGAAGCCCAGGGCAGCGCTCCAAGATGAGAACCAGCACCAGCGCAGGGAAGGAAAAAGCCGTGAGAGGAAGGGATGGCAGCGAGTGAAGGAAGAGCTGAGCGCTGTGAGCAGCAGCTCTGAGGCTGCTGTCCCGCTGAGAGCAGTTGTGTTGGAACACGCTCTGCTCACATCTGTCGGGATCTCCACCCTTCGCACCCCACGTTGGGCCCCCACCACAAGGACTGCGGTGCAGGCACCCGGCAGCAGCTCAGCCCCACACAGCCCTTCAGACACTGACCCCTCCCCGTGGGTTTAGGGAGAGAATCAGAAAGAAAAAAATGTGGAATTCATAAGTTGAGATAAAACTGTTTACTTAGACAGAAAAGACATAGAGAAACAACAGTAATGATAATAAGATATGTTTCCAATATATTTTTATATAAGATATATTAGATACATAAGGAATATAAGATATATAAAGATATATAAGATATTTTTCCAAAGCAAGTGATGCACAAAGCAATTGCTCTCTACCCAAAGACCAATGGTAGAAGCAGGACAGAATGGAAGGCAAGGAATTTTGGGGGGATCTATAGGGGATGTATTGGGCATCTGTAGGAGAAGCAAGGGGAGGAAAGGGATATTTTTGGGGCTCTCCAGAGGAGGGGTAGAATGGGACAGATCGGGCGGTCTCAGAGGAATGGTGGCAGTGGTTTGGAGTGGACGGAAGAGGATTTGGAGGTCTCAGGGGGTGTGAAGAGATTTGAGGGGATAAAGAAGGATTTTGGGGTAAGAGATGAGCGTTTAGGCATTTGGTGTGACTGGGAAGCATTTGGGATGCATCAGTGAGAGTTTGGGGTTGTTAGATCTGGGGAAATAGCTGGTCTGGGGTTAGACCAGGACACCAGGGAATCCCAAGCAGGGAATTTAGGGTCTGTCCCCTTCAGGGCACCCCTTAAATGAGGCACCTGGGGAGTCCATCAGCGCGGTAACCCAGTGTTCACTTGGGTGTAGATAATGGGGGATTGAGGAGCAGTGTGGAAAGCGGAGGGCTGAGAGAACGGGATGGCAGCTTGCATCTCGGCGTAGGTCAGATCCTCACTGTCACTGGGGGACACCTGGAGATACAGGAGGAGAAGGGGGTGCCATCATGAGGGTCCAGAGAAGCTCGGGCTGGGGTTGGTGCTCTGGTGTAGGTATCCAGGGAGGTGTTTCCATGAGGGGGAGACTGAATTTTTGCAGA
>NW_018364898.1:3962-6893 GCF_002078875.1 Numida meleagris | reverse complement strand
TGATGTCCAGTGTGGGCCCCAAGGGGCAGGTTGGGATTCGGGGTCCGCTACCACAGGCACTTACCGGGATCTGCACGGCCTCAGGCATTCCTGGGGGGACACCTGCATCAAAAAGAAGAGGAGGAAGAGTGGGGGTTCTGTGGGCAACGTGAGGGACAGTAGGGGGATTTATAGGTGACCTATAGGGGATCAAAGGACAGGTAGGGGACACTTGGTGTGATCTGTAGGGAAAGGAACAGGATACTTGTGGAATTCAATGAGGGATAGAAAGAGGATGCAGGGGACACTAGAGGGGATCTATAAGGGATGGAAACCATTGAAGTCCTTCCTCACCAGGGCTCTCATCTCTCTGTGTCCAGAGGCTGCGGGCATCAAGCACAAAGTAGAGGCCCAGGCAGAAGACGAAGACAGCAGCACAGCCCCTCACCACCGTCACCACCCGGTTCCCACGGGATGGCCCCTTGGCACCTGTGGGGTCAGGGTGTTTGGGTGTCACCATCACGGAGCAGGGATTCAGTGAAAGTGCCACCCACGGGTGACACTGGGGGTAGACATATTGGGGTCTGAGACCTAACATGGGTTGCAGGTATGGGTGTCACCTGCAGCATCACATTATCTACAAAGCATGAGGACAGAAATGTGTGGTCCTTGATGTTCTAGGAGCTCGTACTGGTGCTGACATAGGCCAGGGTCCCAGCAAAGTGGCTGAAGGTGGCTGTGCCCCACCAGTGGGATCCTGGTGCTGGGTAGGGGCTGAGCATTCACCTCTGTGCAGGAGGAATGTGACACCATAACCCTCATTCCAGCACTGGGTGGTGATATCGGTCACCAATGCCACATGTTTCCTGGGCTCAGGGAAAGGCTGAGTGGTGGGGTAAGGTGTGGTTCATGTGCAGGGAGGAGAAGAGATGGGACTTGGCTCCATGGGAAAAGATCAGATCCACCCACTGTCCCCAGTGCCCTCACCTGTCACCACCAGTTCCACGGGGTCACTCATATTCGATGTCCACAGTGGCTCTGACACCTGGTAGCGACACTGATATGTCCCCGCGTCTTCCAGGTTTGTGACAACCAAGGAGAACTCAACTACATCCTGCTCCTTGTCTTTTTCCTTGTCAGATCTCAAAGTTCCATTAAACCAGAGCTGGACCCATGCAGCCAGATGGGGCAGGTGGCAGCGCAGGGTGACAGTGTCCCCCATGGAAACCCCCTGGCTGGGGTGCAGCCACAGGGAGGGTCGGGGCACTAGGACAAGGGGCACCAGTCAGCCTTGTCCCTGCACACCCTCCTGGACCACTCTGATGGCTTCTCCCCACGCTCCCCTCCCTCTCTCCCCATTCTCCCCCTCTCCCCATACTCACGGTGCTGTGACCTGCTGGCTGCCACCAGACACCAACCTGCAAGGGACATGGTCCTTGTCCCACACAGGGCCACTGACCCCCATGGAACCACGTCCCCATTGTCACTCACCCAGGATGAGGGCCAGTGCCATTGTTGCCATGAAGCAGGAGTAGCTTGGGGACAGCGAAACTGCAGTGGAGATGGGGAGTGTCTGGAGAGCTGCTGCCAGTTCTCCTTTGGGGCTAGGATGCTGTGATGTCATGTCCGGATGTGGCAAGTATGGTGCCCATAGGGGTGGTGGCATCGTGAGGAACCCAGTGGTGTGGCACAAGTGCAGTGTTGCATGTGGCCCCTGCTGGGGTGCCAAACAACGGCAGCCACCTCTCAGCTGTCACACAATTTCCCCAAAGGGCTGTCAGTGCACGGCCTTGCATGCTGTCCCCCATTCCCTCCTCCCAGGGTGGGTCCAAGAATGGCCTTGTAACAAATCTGATCCGGGGATGTCAGTGGGCAGAGGGACCAGGATCATTGTGAGCTCTGTCACTCCCACAACTCCTGATTGCCAACATTGTGCTGTTGCCGTGAGCTCCGCTCAGAAGATACGGAACACTCCATCACCCAGGTTTCCTTTTGGTCAGGATGTATGTGGACAATGACAGCCACATCTTCCCTAAGGGCCAACATCTGGGCCCCAGTATCTGCCAGGAATGTTACTGGGACTTGATGAGGGCCTAATGGGAAAGCGATCATCAAATCCCCGTGGCAATGTGATGTGACCCTTCTTTCACACATCCACAGCCCATCTCTGCGTTCACATAGAGGAAGTTGTTTTCCAATCCCAGTTGAGCCACTCTCTGAGTTAGAGACCACGGAGCATTTTGCTCTCCTTCTACAGTCAGGAAGATTCCCTCTCCACACTACCCTTGCTCCTCATCCTCACAAAGCCCAGTGCCAGCACACCTGTCCAGGAGACTCTGCACACGCATTCACTCACTTACTCTCACACCCTGCCATATTTTCCCTGCACCTTGTCCACCTCAGTAATGATCTCTGAGTTCTTCTTTGTGTTGGTGAAGGTAAGGGGCAGCTTTATGCTCGTCTCTTGATGCTTGTTCCCTTAGTTGGCTGCCATGCTCCTTCACCACATCGTCCCCACCAAGTCAGCCACTCTTCCCTGCATTTCATCCTCTCTCACAGAACTGTCATGCAGTTGCTTCTGCAAACTGTGTTGTGCAACCACTGCTTTCATGTGAAGTATATCTCGGATTGCAGACTCCTTATCAGCTCCCTTAACGACTCAGTTCCTCACTCAGTTTGGTCCACAGCACATCTGTCTTTCTGCGTTACTATCACAGCAGCACCTCACACTCCACAAACAATGTGCTCTCCTTAACCAGCTCTAGATCTGTGTTCTTCTTCCAGGTCCTGTATCCATCCAGCAACAACTGTGGCAGAGTGCCAGTTTTCCTCAGCCCAACCCTGCCCTTTTGCTGCTGAGCATGCATTGTAGCTACTCAACAGCTGCCACAAGTGGGAGCAGTTGAGACCGGGCTGAAACCGTGTAGCCATGAGCGCCTGCTGAAGGACTTG
>NW_018364898.1:0-1342 GCF_002078875.1 Numida meleagris | reverse complement strand
AGTTTCCCCACCTCCTCTTCCATCCCTTATAAATCCCCAGAACTCTCCCCTACCTCCACTTCCATCTACTATTCATCCCCACTGCATGTACCTTGGGGACTCCGCAGTAACCCCCACCCAGCTCTACTCCCATTGTTGATACAGGTGCCCACCTGCAAATGCCCGAGGCCATGCAGTTCCAGGTCTGTGTCTGGGTCAGGGAGCCTCCATCCCAACCTGCCCCACGGGGCCCCCTCAAACTCCATAGGAGAACTCCAATACCTCCTTGTGGGGACCCCAAGGCACCCCCAGCTCACATGGCTTACCCTAAATTTATGTGCATCCCCAAGAAGAAAAGAGATTTGAGGAACTCCAAACCTGCATCGTGGGGACCCCGTAAATGCAAATCTTCACCGCAAAGTAACCATGGGCACACCAGCAATGAGACCTCCAAACTGCTTCTGTAGAGACCCCTCATTTCTGAACCATGGCAAACTGCTATCTACACTGCACACAGACCTCCCAACCCTAAACCCTCATCTCCCCCTAAATGTCTAAAGGGAGCCCCAGAAACCACCCACGGGGTACCCCAGATTCCTCACCCAAAGCACTCCAAATATACCCTACCCCTGATCCCACCTTCTTCAATACCCCCCAAAATCCTTACACCCTACATGCCCCCTTTCCACCAGGTTGAGGACCACCATGGTGGCACTCCACTCTCCCCTTCTTTCATGCTCATCTCTTACCTCAAATCCTTCCTGATCTCCCCCAGATTTTCTAACACACTTTGGCATCCCACCCCCCATTCTCTCCGGTTCATTACAAACTCTTTCCCAATCCTGACAAGTCCTTAAATGCTCATCTCTCAAACCAAAACCCTTCCTTATCCCCCTCCACTATCTTAACATATCTCCCTTGGAGATCCTCAAATCCACCCCAAAAACTCACCAGCCTTGGGGGACCTCAAAACTGCACCAATCCAGCCCTCCCCTCTACCAGCCCCAAAGTTTTCCCTGCCCCACATTCCATCCCCAATACATCTCCAATAGATCCCCCAGGCGTACCCTGCCTCCCCTACTTTCCTGGTTTTCGCATTGGTCAGTGGGTGGTGAGCAGCTGCCTTGTGCAACATTTGGTTGTAAATAGACATAATGTTATAATTGCTGTTCTTTCTCTCTTCCTTTCGGGTCTTAATATATATATATGTATTTAACTCAGTCTGTAGTTGAATGTTTGTTTTTCTGATTTCCAATATCCCCTTCCCTATGGGGCAGCATTAGCCCCATAGGGCTCCAGCCCTCTGATCATCCTGCTTTAGCAAGGGGGGTTGGACTAGATCATCTAAAGCTGTGCAGCACTG
>NW_018364897.1:17582-20073 GCF_002078875.1 Numida meleagris | reverse complement strand
AGACCCAATCTCTCCAATTCCCTTGCTTATTCTGGATGTATCTGAAGAAATGCTACTTCCAGTTTCCTCTCTTTTGCTTCCTCTCTTTCTCTACTCCCTGTAGAATTGCTGCTTGGTGGCTTTTGGAGTCAATGGTGAATTACCATGAGCACAGCGGTAAGAGGGTGGACTTGCTGTTTCTCCCGAGGAACAAAATGTGGGTACCCTGACAACCAGCTGCTGCCCCTGGTAACAAAAGGGATGCTATGGAGAGGATAAAAACCCAACGCCTTCTAAGGAAGAACGGGTACCCCCTCCTCTGGACTGCAGTCGTGCAGGTCAACGAGACGTCCCTGACTGACTTGCTGCCTCCTACGGACCAACGAGACGTCGCTGGATCCCTGGTGCTGACTATCCCCGCTCTGTAAACCCTTTGCTAGAATTTCTCTCTTTACTATCGCCAGCTTCCCCGTCTCCCCCATCTCCCTTAGTTGCTTAGAACTTGTAATAAATCAGCTGGACAACACTGGCTTGGTTTGCTGCCTTCATCTTCCTCTGCGTGTACATATATATATAGAACCATCTCCTCCAATAACTGGAGTGAGACAAAAGGCTGGATCTGCTTGCAGTGACTTTGGAGTCCTCAGCTACAGGCTGGGCACACTGCCGAAGGACTTCCAATAGCCAGACAGGTTCTTCAGATCCTCGCTGCAAGTGGGGCTCCTCATCCACTGCAGATCTGGATGATGGTAAAGTATGAGGGCAGTTGGTGATGTCTCTTTCTTAATCACTATTGCTCTCCTTGTGTAGTAACCAAGAGATGCGTTATCTTCCTTATCTTCTTTACTGTTCAACTGATCTTCTGACTGTAGGCACTGCTTTATTTTTGAATTACTTTGAAATGGACAGTAAAATAAGCCTATCCCTTCTGCTGGTGTCTGTGTCCTTCCTGCTGAGCCCATCAACTGGCAGAACATAGACATATGCAATACACTTGCCTACATAGTCATTCTTTTCCAAAACCTCATTAACATACACTAACGTCTCTCTGGGCATGCACAGTTGCAACGAAGGTAGTGGTGCAATGACTTGCTTCCTCCGCCTTATTTCTCCTTACGCTTAATCACAGTGAATTTTGGCTGAAATTCACGGTGTTTCCCCACGTTAGCAAGTTTCCATTGCTGCTTATGGCACAATGAGCAACTTTCTGTCTTGGTAGACCATAGCTCAAAACAACGAATGTGAAACCCAAGAAAAAGTCCTTGCACCTGGTGCATGCAGAGATAAAAGTAGTCTTATTGTGACTTGAGCACTTCCGTGGAGCAGGATCTTTGAGAAGAAGAAGGCTGCTCACACACCAAGCAAAGCTCAACTGGAAAGTTGTAGACCTAGCACGCATTGATTCCTCATACTAAAGTAACATATTGGTCTTTAAGCAAAAATACTGATCCCTATAGCTAAGCCACCCTACATCGTGTTCATCACTGACCAAAATGCATGGCTAATGGCAGTGACTCAGTTGAAAGATAGTGTTCTGTAGCTGAGGATTTGCTCTACATTACTGTGCTCTTTCCAGCTGTTGTCATTTCCATGGATATAAATAGGAGGAATTACATTTGGAGCCACCTGCATATACGCGGCCCAAGACAGTTTCCAGTCACTAAACGTAGCCCAGGCAAGCCAGAAAGTTGGAAGTTCATGCCTCAGAGGTTACCCTGGGACTGTGTAACTGTCCCCTCCATCCACAGAGAACCCCATCAAAGCAATTGGACTTTTCCGAGAGCAGCCCCGTGAGTCCAGAATTCCTGAGTCCAGTTTAGGGAGAGGCATCTTCTGCCCCTGCCTTGAGGACTGTCAGGAGGGAACATGTCACGCCCCCCACACACAGGGGGAGGGAGGGGAGAATCTCTGCACTGCAATTATCTTAAAGGTACTGGCACTTCTACAGTTATTTCCACATGCAGCTAAACTTTGTGATGTTGTAAGAAATCCAAGTAAGCCTTGTGTCACTTAACATCTTTCTGAGAGAAAGAGAAAGAAAAGAGAGAGATGGAACAAAGAAAGAGAGAGAGTGGGATGGAGAGGGATAGAGACAGAGATCACTGGTCCAGGTTCCAGCTTTGGTCCAGCCAAGAGAGGTGGGGGGCTCTTGGCTTGCGAGCATCCTTGTCCCGAGGTTTCAAAAGTCTCAAAAAAGAACCCCAAGGATCTCTCTGGCATCCTTCTATGGCTGCTAGATGTACAGGTGTTCCATCCATGGCTGCAAACAAGTGAGTCTGCAAGAAGCAAGTTCATCAAAAGCAAGTTTGCAGTCAAAACCTTCAGCAAAATGGGAATGTTTTGGACAGAGCAAGGCCGTCTCCATTTTCACAGGACTCCCTTCTCCCCCAAGTCTCCAGCCTTCAGTCTGTTGACGTGGGAACGCTTGAATCTTCCAAGGCTTTGAGGCAATTCCAGGCACACCGCAGCTATTCTATTTTTCATTGGTCTGCTGCGTAACATGGGACCTGAG
>NW_018364897.1:9852-15507 GCF_002078875.1 Numida meleagris | reverse complement strand
TTGCATAGTGCATCTCTCTGCTTCTTCCCTCAACTTTGTTCTCCAAGCTATGGGAAAGATTTGCATCCTGAAGGTCAGCTCACAGCTCTGAAGGACACCTCAGGGAGATGTGTCCGAACGATGGCATCTCATTAAGGGAAAGCCAACTCCTTCTCAGCCTCACGGATTGCATTGCCCACAGCCCCATGCAGTCGCTCTCAGCCCCTGTGCACTGCAGTGGGCGATGGACTCGTGCCTGGGGAGATGCTTCTCTGCTTTGCTGGAGCTCTGGCTGCAGAGAAGGTGGTTCATGCATCAGACCCCATGCTCGTGAGGGCAGAGGCGTTTCTGGGTGGGGGCTTCTTCAGGGGAAGGTGTCTGCACCAAAGGGAGTAATGTGGGTTTTTCAGGTGAATTCTTACTCTCGGAAAAAAAAACAAAAACAAAAACAAAAAAAAACCAGGTTTCTCTTACTTTCCATTCATTCCCTGATCATATCTCTGTGGTCGGCATATTTCCATCCTGGGAGCTCTTCTCCAGTCTTTTCCCTGTCTGCGCTTACAGACGCCAGCCCAAATTCTCTGCATTCCGATTTGCTGTCCAGAACCCACCCTGTTTGCAGGGCACTATCAAAGTGCATGTTCATTCTTTCAAGTGAAAAAGGGAACCTAAGAGAAGTCCAGTGGGTTTACAGCAAGAAAATATATGTTAATAGAAAGTAGAGAGGCTGAATGCTATTTAGGATTCCCTCTTGATGTGATCAGACTTGATAAATCCTTTTTCTGTTTCTCCCTCTACATCTTTACCATCTCCTAGAAACAGGAACAAGAAAACACCGCAGAAAATCCCTCCTTTGTCCTTCCTTGTGGATAGTCCCCTGTGGTGCAGGGACTTCTCTCTGCAGCACCCTGGACAGCTCCCGGGCAGGCTGAGTGCTGAGCCTGGCAGGCGGCAGAGTCCCTGCCCCGCCACACAGCCCCTGGGCCACAGCAGGGACCCTGCTCTGCACCACAGCCCTGGGCACCCGCCTGCACCCCCGGCTGCACAGCCTGCAGCCGTCCTGGGACACGCAGCCCTCAGGGCTCTGCTCTGATGCTGCAGCAGGGAAGCCCTCATCTGGAGCTGGACTTTTACCATGATGAAGAAACACAGAGTGTATGCAGCGTGATCTGCAATGGGATGTCCAATATTTAGTCATCCCTCCAGGAAAAGCAGCTACACTGACTGCAGCCCGAGACTTACCGAGCCAAGGGCTGTGAGCAATGCTCCTCCAGTGAGCTCACAGCCTGTTCACACTGTACACATCCTGTAATCTCTCTCCTTTCTCTTTTCTCTGGTTCAGTTCAGATGTGCACCATGAGTTGCCTGCTTGTGAGCTCCAGCTCTGAGCCCTTGGTTCTTCCTTCCGTGGGAAGTCAGCTGCTCACACACAGACACTGGGTGATGACCAAGGTGCCTGGGGTGTTCCTGGATGTGTGATAGTGCTTGTCAACTGCAGTGGAAAATCCCTGAGATAGCCGCTGCCTTCCTGAGCATCAGCTGAGGGTCAGAGAGAGGATACAGGTATTCTTGGTCATCCTGAATGACAACAGACCCTGTGTTTAGGACACCTGAGAGTGTGATTTTTTCACCTCTCTCCACAGAGCACGCCTTCAGCTGACTAAATGGATGAGCTCACGAATGAAGAGCCAGATCTTTCTCTGTTCTCCATCTCCTGCGTATTCTGGAGCTCAAGGCACTGCAAAGCTAATACACATCTTTAACAGGGCAAAGCTCAGTTTTGTATGGGCTGTCCTGTGAATGGCATCAGGAGCAGCCCAATGTCATGCCAGTTCCCCGTGGTGCCCAGCACACTCACATGCAACTAGCAAATGCAGCACGGGGCCTTCATCAAATCCATGCCCGAGGAGTGTCCGTGCTGCTTGGACAACTCTGAGCCCCACAATGGGTCTCATGCCTGTGTGCCACCTTCTGAACACAATGGATGCACTATCCAGCCAGTCTAAATCCAGTGATGCTTTCCCAATACGATGTTTTCTTCTGTGTTTTTACACTATCAAGAACACCAAAGAAAGATGAGCAGGAAATCTTTGTGCAGTCGCATGCCTGAGCTCTTGTTTGGACCATGGGGACATGATCAGATGGCTTCCACAACTGGACCGTAGCACAAGAAGGATACAGAGCCTTTACCGTGGATGGGGGAGGAGATAAGGAAGGGCGACTGCCCTCTGTGAGAGTGCATTGAGCTCTTCCTGGGGATGGCACAGGAACTGGGTAAGATCTAATGGAAATGGGGAAAAGAGGAGACCAGCAATGTCTGTTCCTGGCTTCCTGATCAGGAAGAACAAGGGGAAGGCGCCCTCTACAGACAGATGCGAGCCTGATGTTGTCAGGCCCTTGTCTCCTCTGGGGGCCTTTTCACTCCAGTAGGGAGTACAGGGACAGCACAGCTGGACATATGGCATCCAGCAGATGCCTGGAGAGCACAGATGACAGCTTCTTGTGGAAGGAGTGGCATGGAAGAACCCAAGAGGAGAGGTGCTCTGCTGGATCTCATGCTCTCCAGCAAGGAGGGGCCTGTGGGGAATGTGGAGGTGAAAGACAGCGTGGGCTGCAGTGGCCATGGGATGGTGGAGCTGAGGAGTCTGAAGGGAGGGCAAGAGNATGCGAAGGGATGTCCGTGGGGGCCTGGAGCAAGGAGAGCACTTGAAGAAGGCACTGGGAAACCATCCAGGAAAGAGAGTGAGGAACGCGCTGGGCTGCAGCACAGGTCAGGAGCAGCTGGAAGACGTAAGGAGCAAGGAAGAGTGCCAGAAGAAAAGGCAGAATCTGTGGGATGAGTCTGGGAAAAGCTGCAAGAGATATTCCAGCCGTGTTAACCATGAAAGTATCCGGCCTGGGGAGAGACTATGTAAGTGTTGTGATTGCGCAAAGAGCTTGCGAAGGAGTTCTGACCTCATTGTCCATCAGCGCATCCACACAGGAGAGAGACCTTACAAGTGCCCTGATTGTGCAAAGAGCTACAAAAGCAGAGCTGAACTCACTGTCCACCACCACATCCACACAGAAGAGAGACCCTACAGATGCTCTGAGTGTGGGAAGGGCTTCAAAAACAGAACTGAACTCATCCGCCACCAGCGCATCCACACAGGAAAGAGACCCTACAAGTGCCGTGAGTGTGGGAAGGGCTTCAAAAGCAGTACTGATCTCATCCGCCACCAGCTTGTCCACACAGGAGAGAGACCCTACAAGTGCCCTGAGTGTGGCAAGAGCTTCAAAACCAGAACTGACCTCAGTGTCCACCAGCGCATCCACACAGGAGAGAGACCCTACAAGTGCGCTGAGTGTGGGAAGGGCTTCAAAAGCAGAGCTGAACTCACTGTCCACCAGCGCGTCCACACAGAAGAGAGACCCTACAGATGCTCTGAGTGTGGGAAGGGCTTCCGAAGCATTTCCAACCTCATCCGCCACCAGCGCATCCACACAGGTGAGAGACCCTACAAGTGCCCTGAGTGTGGGAAGAGCTTCAAAAGCAGTACTGAACTCACTGTCCACCAGCGCATCCACACAGGAGAGAGACCCTACAAGTGCCCTGAGTGTGGGAAGGGCTTCAGTAGGCGTTCCCAACTAATCAGCCACCAGCGCATCCACACAGGAGAGAGACCCTACAAGTGCCCTGAGTGTGGGAAGGGCTTCAGCAGCAGTTCCCACCTCATCCGCCACCAGGGAATCCACACAGGAGAGAGACCCTACAAGTGCCCTGAGTGTGGAAAGAGCTTCAAAAGGAGTGCCCATCTCATCTGCCACCAGTGCATCCACACAGGAGAGAGACCCTTCAAGTGCCCTGAGTGTGGGAACGGCTTCAAAAGCAGTAGTGAACTCACTGTCCACCAGCGCATCCACAATTGAGAGAGACCCTACAAGCGCCCTGAGTGTGGGAAGGATTTTAGAAGCAATTCTTCCCTCTACTCTTACAAGCGCATCCACACAGGAGACACATTGTAGCAGTGTCCTGAGCTTGTGAGAAGCTTCACAAGCACTTCCAGCCTCGTTACCTACCTGCACATCCACCCAGGACACAGAGCCTGCAAGTGCTCCCAACAGCATGCACCTTTCCCTGACAGTGAATGCATGGTTTCATCGAATGGAGTCATGGTGTAGAGAGCAGGCAGCTCTTGGTGGAAAGAAAAAAAAGCTTTGGTGTAAAGAATACGTGTCCCAGTGGGCGTTCACTTGAAGATAGCGCTGTGAGCCCAGCAGGGAATAGTGCATGTGAGTGAGAGCAGAGAAATATCAACTCTGGCCATGTTCAGGTACCTGACATTGGTTGTAGGGCAGACCCAATCTCTCCAATTCCCTTGCTTATTCTGGATGTATCTGAAGAAATGCTACTTCCAGTTTCCTCTCTTTTGCTTCCTCTCTTTCTCTACTCCCTGTAGAATTGCTGCTTGGTGGCTTTTGGAGTCAATGGTGAATTACCATGAGCACAGCGGTAAGAGGGTGGACTTGCTGTTTCTCCCGAGGAACAAAATGTGGGTACCCTGACAACCAGCTGCTGCCCCTGGTAACAAAAGGGATGCTATGGAGAGGATAAAAACCCAACGCCTTCTAAGGAAGAACGGGTACCCCCTCCTCTGGACTGCAGTCGTGCAGGTCAACGAGACGTCCCTGACTGACTTGCTGCCTCCTACGGACCAACGAGACGTCGCTGGATCCCTGGTGCTGACTATCCCCGCTCTGTAAACCCTTTGCTAGAATTTCTCTCTTTACTATCGCCAGCTTCCCCGTCTCCCCCATCTCCCTTAGTTGCTTAGAACTTGTAATAAATCAGCTGGACAACACTGGCTTGGTTTGCTGCCTTCATCTTCCTCTGCGTGTACATATATATATAGAACCATCTCCTCCAATAACTGGAGTGAGACAAAAGGCTGGATCTGCTTGCAGTGACTTTGGAGTCCTCAGCTACAGGCTGGGCACACTGCCGAAGGACTTCCAATAGCCAGACAGGTTCTTCAGATCCTCGCTGCAAGTGGGGCTCCTCATCCACTGCAGATCTGGATGATGGTAAAGTATGAGGGCAGTTGGTGATGTCTCTTTCTTAATCACTATTGCTCTCCTTGTGTAGTAACCAAGAGATGCGTTATCTTCCTTATCTTCTTTACTGTTCAACTGATCTTCTGACTGTAGGCACTGCTTTATTTTTGAATTACTTTGAAATGGACAGTAAAATAAGCCTATCCCTTCTGCTGGTGTCTGTGTCCTTCCTGCTGAGCCCATCAACTGGCAGAACATAGACATATGCAATACACTTGCCTACATAGTCATTCTTTTCCAAAACCTCATTAACATACACTAACGTCTCTCTGGGCATGCACAGTTGCAACGAAGGTAGTGGTGCAATGACTTGCTTCCTCCGCCTTATTTCTCCTTACGCTTAATCACAGTGAATTTTGGCTGAAATTCACGGTGTTTCCCCACGTTAGCAAGTTTCCATTGCTGCTTATGGCACAATGAGCAACTTTCTGTCTTGGTAGACCATAGCTCAAAACAACGAATGTGAAACCCAAGAAAAAGTCCTTGCACCTGGTGCATGCAGAGATAAAAGTAGTCTTATTGTGACTTGAGCACTTCCGTGGAGCAGGATCTTTGAGAAGAAGAAGGCTGCTCACACACCAA
>NW_018364897.1:5235-8573 GCF_002078875.1 Numida meleagris | reverse complement strand
AAGTGCTCAAGAAGATGAAGTCAGAAGTAAGAGGGAAGTTTCTTGGAGTACTAATGGGCCCCACTGAGGGCCATTACCAACACAGCCTAACCAGGGACTTCTCCGAGCAGATAATTGGAAGCCCTGATTACATGTAGACAAAGGTACCGTGCTGGTGGCACTCATGCTGAGAAAACCCTCCTTTGTCTTATGAAGCGGAAAGGCCAAGCCCTGATCCCCAGGCCCTTGGAAGGGAGATCCTGTCCCTCATGCTGGCTCAGGGCTCTTCCTGGGGCAGTGGGATGGAGGTTTGTATGACGTCAAATGAAAGACACGTATTGATGCATCATCACTGCACCACTGCCCACTGTGACAGAGCAGTGAATCTGCTGTCACTGTGCTCCTTCCCCATGTGACAGCACAGGACCTCTGACATCACAGTGCTTCTTCCCAATGTGACAGCACAGTGTCCCCGACTTCATGATGTTCCTGCCCACTGTCACAGAACAGTGACTCCAACACTACTGTGCTCATATCAGCTGTGACAACACAGTGGTTCTGATATCACTGAGCTACTCTCCTCTTTACAGCACAGTTCCTCTGTCATCTCTGTGCTCCTGCTCTCTGTGACACCACTGTCACTCCAACATCAATGCACTCCTGCCTGCTGTGACAGCACAGTCACCCTGACATCACTGTAATACTGACCACTGCAACAACTTTGTAATTCTGACATCACTGCTCTCCACACCACCGAGACACCACCGGGACTCTGGTGTCACTGAGCTCCTATCCACTGCAACAGCACAGGGACTCCAACATCACTGTGCTCATACCCACTGTCAGAGAATCCGAGAATATCCCGTGTTGGAAAGGACCCACGAGGATCATTGAGTCCAACTTCAGTCTCCACACGACCACCCACAAAGCAGACCAGATGACTGAGAGCATGGCCTGAATGCTTCTTGACCTCGAGCAATCTTGGTGCTGGAACCACTTCCCTGGGGGGCCTCTTCCAGTGCCCCCCTTTGGGCACTCTCCGTACTTTGATGACCTTTATGTTCTGCAGTGCCCAGAAGTGCACCCAGTGCTGCAGGTGAGGCCGCAGCAGTGCAGAGCAGAGCGGGACAATCCCTTCCCTCACGCGGCTGGCAATGCCACGCTCGATGCAGCCCAGGGCATGGTTGGCCTTCCTGGCTGCCTGGCCACACTGCTGACTCACGTTCCATTGGCTGCTGACCAGGACCCCCAATCCCTTTCAGTGGGACTGCTCTCTAGTGTCCCATCCCCCAGTCAGTGTGTATGTCCAGGGTTGCCCCTACCTGAGTGCAGAATCAGGCACTTGTTCTTGTTATGCTTCATGCAGTTGGTGCTCACTCAGTTCTCTACCTTGTCCACATCTCTCTGCAAGGCCTCTCCACCCTTGATGGAGTCAACAGCTCCACTCAATTTGCTATTGTCAGCAAACTTGCTCAGAACATCTTCTAGTCCTGCATGCAAGCCATGGATGAAAACATTAAAGAGAAGTGGCCCTAAAATGAAGCTCTGGAGCTCCTGAAATGGGGAATCTTGCTAGTGACTGTCTACCAGTCTGATGGAACCCCAGTTACATTAACCTGTTGGGTCCAGCTCATTGCCAACTGCTCACACATGTTTCTGTCTAGTCGTTATGCAGGACATTTTGTCCAGGAGGATACTGTAAGAAACAGGNCAGCAAAATGGGAATGTTTTGGACAGAGCAAGGCCGTCTCCATTTTCACAGGACTCCCTTCTCCCCCAAGTCTCCAGCCTTCAGTCTGTTGACGTGGGAACGCTTGAATCTTCCAAGGCTTTGAGGCAATTCCAGGCACACCGCAGCTATTCTATTTTTCATTGGTCTGCTGCGTAACATGGGACCTGAGGGCTGACACAATGGCAAGGAGGAAGGAGAACGGTGTGGTGGTGTGAAGAGAGCAGCACTGAGAAGACCACGTCCTGCTGCTGCCCATGGCCATGGCTCCAGGGAAGCAGCAGCCCGACTCAAAGGCAGCAGAGATGGAGCACCCATGGGGCAGTGAGGGGCAGCCCCACCGACACCAGGGCTGCTGCTCCGTGTGGCAGTTGGGCTCCTGGTTCCTGCACCAAGGAACCAAGGGCTCCTCTCTGTCATCCAGAGGAGATGGGAGCTGAGATCAATGACTTTCTGATGATTTCTCTATCTCTGCAAAGAGCCTGGCTACTTTTTTACATGAGGATTGCCAGCCAGAAGAAAAATGTAGAAAATAAAAAAGAAATGTGATGTATAGTGTTACTTCATTGGAATTAAAATTATAATTGGATTAAGAGTTTTGGAGGGAGGGGGAAAGAGATGAAATAAAGGCAGTCCAAGCTTTTCCTGAATTTTTGATCGTCCATGAAGAGCATTTTACTGATGCTGAAGGAACGTGTCTTGCAAGAGTTTCCTGAGGGCATCCCTGAGCTGCTGGTTCCTCATGCTGTAGATGAGGGGGTTCACTGCTGGAGGTACCACTGTGTATAACAGTGCCAGCACCAGGTCCAGGGATGGGGAGGAGATGGAGGGTGGCTTCAGTTAGGCAAACACGGCAGTGCTGAGAAACAGGGAGACCACGGCCAGGTGAGGGAGGCACGTGGAAAAGGCTTTGTGCCGTCCTTGCTCAGAGGGCATCCTCAGCACGGCCCTGAAGATCTGCATGTAGGACACAACAATGAATACAAAACAAGGAAAAAAGATTAAGGCACCAAATATGACGAGTCCAATTTCCCTGAGGTAAGAACCAGAGCAAGAGAGCTTGAGGATCTGGGGGATTTCACAGAAGAACTGATCCACAGCATTGCCCTGGCAGAGTGGTATTGAAAATGTGTTGGCAGTGTGCAGCAGAGCATAGAGAACCCCAGTGCCCCAGGCAGCTGCTGCCATGGTGGCACAAGCTCTGCTGCCCACCAGGGTCCCGTAGTGCAGGGGCTTGCAGATGGCAATGTAGCGGTCATACAACGTGACAGTGAGAAGGGAATACTCCGCACCAAAGAGCAGTAGTAAAAAGAAGACCTGTGCAGCACATCCTGAGTAGGAGATGGTGCTGGTGTCGCAGAGGGCATTGTCCATGGCTTTGGGGAGAGTGGTGGAGATGCAGCCCAGGTCGAGGAGGGCGAGGTGTAGGAGGAAGAAGTGCATGGGGGTGTGCAGGTGGTGGTGGCAGGCTACGGCTGTGCTGATGAGGCCGTTGCCCAGGAGGGCAGCCAGGTAGATGGCCAGGAAGAGGCAGAAGAGCAGGAGCTGCAGCTGCCGCGTGTCTGCGAGCACCAGGAGGAGAAAGTCGCTGATGGAGCTGCCGTTAGGCATCTGCTGCCTTTGGCCACAG
>NW_018364897.1:0-3210 GCF_002078875.1 Numida meleagris | reverse complement strand
CCATTGACAGAATTGTCCTTCAGGTGTTTTTCTCTAACTCCCACCATCACTGTATCCATAATTTTACTTACCAGGCACTGAAGTGAGACTGACAGGTCCAAAATTGCTCAGGTCTTCTCTTCTGCTTTCCTTTAAAACTGGAGCAGCATTTGCCAGCTTCCTGTCAACTGGGAACTGGCATGACCCTACACATCTTCTGATGGTATTCAAATGAGAACACAGAGCAAATGTAGGTGTCATCAGTGAAACAATGTAGATGTGTCATAGCTTTGTAAGGCCTTGAACTCCACAGTATGCCACAGGTGAAGCAGAGAGGAAGATCGGGCTCTTGTCTTGTGAGCTCATCCATTTGGTCAGCAGAATAGCATTACATGCTCCATGGGGACAGGTGCAAAAGGCACACGGGGTGCCCTAAACACAGGGCTGTGGTGGCGTTTAGGATGGCCAAGAACACCTCCCTTCTGGCCCTCAGCTGATACTCAAAGTGGAGGTGTCTATCTCAGAGATTTTCCACCCCTGCTTGCCAGCACTGGCACACAGGTAGGATCTCCCCAGGCACCTTCATCATCACCGACTGTGTGTGTGAGCAGCTGAGTCACAGCTGAATAAAGACCAAGGATTCAGATGAGGGGCTCACACTCAGGCACCTCATTGTGCTCATCTGATCTCAACAAAGAGGACTCCCGACTCCCATGGTTTTGTGAGGAGCTGAATCTCAGCCCCAGAGATTCTTTCAGTAGATGAGATGCTTAACACTACGGTTCAGATGAGATGGCCTGGTAGTAACAGGACAAAGGGGAATGGCTTTAGATTAAAAAGGGGAGATTTAGGTTAGGTGGTCGGAAGAAATGTTTTACTCAGAGGCAGTGGAGAAGTTGCCCATAGAGGTTGTGGATGCCCCATCCCTGGAGGCATTCAAGGCCAGGTTGGATGGGATTCTGGGCAGCCTGATTTGGTGGTTGGTGACCTTGCCATGGCTGGGGGGTTGGGACTAAGTGATCTCTGAAGTCCTCTCCAACCTAAGCTATTCTATGATTCTGTAATGTTATGCCCACACTGCCTCAGCAGAATCACTGCCCAGAACAGGGGAAGCCAACCCCTCCCAGTCCTCAGCTGAGTGTCTCCTTTTCATATGGGCCATGAGCAGAGGTTTCCAGAGTTGACACTTACTCCTCTCATGGGAAAACGTGGTCTGATTGGACTAGCTGTGCTCCTGGAATCCAGAGGACATGTGGTGATTAACTGAGCTGACTTCCAAGTATGTTCTGCAGTGATCACCCTGCTGTCTTTCAGGAGCTGTCTGCCCTGGAGCCCCATGGATATCTCCAGGGAGAGCCGTGGGGAAGAGAATAGCCCATCCTCTGCTGCTGAGCTGGGCCAGGCTCCTGGGACAATGAGAGCTTATACAAGCAGGCAGCACTGCAGACAGACAGCACTGCTCAGGGGCAACTCCTGTGCACCATGCAGCAGAGCTGGGGACATGGTCTGCAGGTGACAGAGAGGAGAGAAGGGAGAGCGTGATTACAGGCTGTGTGGCATGTAAGCCGGCTGTGAGCTCACTTGGAGGAGCATTGCTCTCAGCCCTGGTCACGGTAAGTCTCTCTCTGCAGTCAGTGTAGCTGCTTTTCCTGGAGGAATCACTGAAGCTGGGACATCCCAGAGCAGATTAGGCTATAGACACTCGTTGTTTATCTTTTTTTTTCGTGGTATATGACACACTCCAGATGAGGGCTTCCCTGCTGCAGCATCAGAGCAGAGCCCTGAGGGCTGCGTGTCCCAGGACGGCTGCAGGCTGTGCAGCCGGGGGTGCAGGCGGGTGCCCAGGGCTGTGGTGCAGAGCAGGGTCCCTGCTGTGGCCCAGGGGCTGTGTGGCGGGGCAGGNTTCTTGTGGAAGGAGTGGCATGGAAGAACCCAAGAGGAGAGGTGCTCTGCTGGATCTCATGCTCTCCAGCAAGGAGGGGCCTGTGGGGAATGTGGAGGTGAAAGACAGCGTGGGCTGCAGTGGCCATGGGATGGTGGAGCTGAGCAGTCTGAAGGGAGGGCAAGAGAGAAGAACATAGCTTTTTTCTTAAGGAGAGCGCACCTTGGCTTCTTCAAGTGTCTGTGGGGTGAAGGAGAGAAAGGAAGCAGACAGGAAGTGGAACCAAGAAGATGTCACCTAGCAGTAATACAGAGAATTTGTCCTAGTGCACCTGCTGAGATGATTTTAGGAAGGTTAGAGCTCACCCACAATTGAATCTTCCCAGGCATATTTAAGACAATACGGGCTTGTTGAAATAAGTAGGTGACAGAAGGAAGGCAAGGGAGAATGTGGACCCAAAGTAGAATGGGGCAGGGTACCTGGCATGAAGGACATGAAGGGCATGAAGCCTCCTGTGCTGCATGTGACCACTGAAAACAAGAGCTGAGAAAAACGACAAGAGCTCAGGACCTCAGTGTGAGTTAGGCAGTGCAAAGACTGCATGATGTCATGGACAGTTCTGGGCAGGGAAAATCTGGGGGTCACCAGGCTCTGTGCAGGACACCAACAGATCTTCTTTTCCTTTAGAAGCTGTAAGTCTGAAAGATGTTAATTAATGTCAATAAAATTGAAACCAAGGATTGAAGAAAAAGAGAGAAATCAATGCAAATTTGTTAACACACTTCTCAACTTCCTATATACTCACTAGTCCTGTTTCTTTTTACGTTACTAGTACTAGTTTTTGTGAGGAGTATGTGTCCTTTTTATTTTTTTTTTTCCCTAAAATGACAACGTTTTCTAGAACTGTTTTTGGAGGACTTGAATGCCTTCAGCTACAGGGACACACACAGTGGTGCCAAAGCCAGTGCCCTGTGACTAGTGCCCAGTGTCCACCGCTGCTCTGCCCTGTTGCGCATTTGATTTCTCTCATCCTCCAGGTGTCACCAACCCTCCTAAATAAATGACCATGGTTAAGGACATGTTTCCAGCAGGCCATCTGGACACATGCTCTTCACACTGCTCTCCAGGTTTCCTCCATTCCTTGCTCCTTGCTCACTCAGATATCTCCCAAATGTCTGGTTGCTTTATGAGCTTCAGGGTGAATGGATCTTGCTCCATCTCTCCACAGTCTTATGAACTCTTTTGTCACCTCCTGAACTGTGTTTATATCTATCCCTTCCTATCTCTGCCTAACTCATTTCTTGTGCAACTCTTCCTGTGAAAGACAAGCCTCATGAGATGCAGCTTGG
>NW_018364896.1:16909-18045 GCF_002078875.1 Numida meleagris | reverse complement strand
CCCAAAAGTGACCCGAAAACGTGACCCCAATGTGACCCCAAACGTGACCCTAAAATCTGACCCCAAATGTGACCCCAAAGTGACCCCAAAAGTGACCTGAAAATGTGACCCCAAAGGTGACCCCAAATGTGACGTCAGTGGGACCCCCAAAAGTGACCCCACAAGTGACCCCAAAGTGATCCACAGTGACCCCAAAGTGATCCCAAGTGTGACCCCAAGAGTGACCCCAAATGTGACCCCAAAAGTAACCCCGAGTGACCCCAAAGTGACCCCAAAATTGACCCCAAAGTGACCCCAAGAGTGACCCCAAAAGTTACCCCAAGGGTGGCCCCCAAAGGGCCATCAATGGGACCCCCAAATAGAACCCCACACGTGACCCCAAAGTGACCCCAAAATTGACCCCAAGAGTGACCCCAAAATTGACCCCAAAAGTGACCCCGAGTGACCCCAAGAGTGACCCCAAAGTGACCCCAAGAGTGACCTCAAGAGTGACCCCAAAGTGACCCCAAATGTGACCCCAAATTGAGCCCCAAGAGTGACCCCAAATGTGACCCCAAAAGTGACCCAAAGTGACCCCAAATGTGACCTCAAAGTGACCGCAAAATTGACCCCCAAAGTGACCCCAAAAGTGACCCCAAAAGTGACCCCCAAAGTGACCCCAAAAGTGACCCCAAAAGTGACCCAAAGTGACCCCAAATGTGACCTCAAAGTGACCGCAAAATTGACCCCAAAAGTGAGCCCCAAAAGTGACCCCAAAAGTGACCCCAAAATTGACCCCAAAAGTGACGCCGAAATTGACCCCAAAAGTGACCCCAAATGTGACATCAATGACCCCACACATGACCCCAAATGTGACCCCAAGAGTGACCTCACTGGTGGCACTGGTGTTACTGGTGATACTGGTGTTACTGGAGGCACTGGGTGCTGGTGGCACTGGTGATACTGGTGGCACTGGTGGCACTGGGTGCTGGTGTTACTGGTGTTACTGGTGATACTGGTGATACTGGTGACACTGGGTGCTGGTGTTACTGGTGTTACTGGTGTTACTGGTGTTACTGGTGTTACTGGTGTTACTGGTGGCACTGGGTGCTGGTGTTGCTGGTGTTACTGGTGATACTGGTGTTACTGGTGTTACT
>NW_018364896.1:13873-15140 GCF_002078875.1 Numida meleagris | reverse complement strand
CTGGTGTTACTGGTGTTAGTGGTGTTACTGGTGGCACTGGGTGCTGGTGTCACTGGTGTTAGTGGTATTACTGGTGTCGCTGGTGTTACTGGTGGCACTGGTGGCACTGTGTTACTGACGATACTGGTGTTACTGGTGATACTGGTGATACTGGTGTTACTGGTGTTACTGGTGGCACTCGGTGCTGGAGTCACTGGTGATACTGGTGTTAGTGGTGTTAGTGGTGTTAGTGGTGTTACTGGTGTTACTGGTGGCACTGGTGGCACTCGGTGCTGGTGTCACTGGTGGCACTGGTGATACTGGTGTTACTGGTGTTTCTCGTGTTACTGGTGGCACTGAGTGCTGGTGTTACTGGTGATACTGGTGTTACTGGTTTAAGTGGTGTTAATGGTGTTACTGGTGTTCCTGGTGGCACTGGGTGCTGGTATTACTGGTGTTACTGGTGTTACTGGTGTCACTGGTGTTACTGGTGTTGTTACTCATGTTACTGGTGTTACTGGTGTTACTGGTGGCACTGGGTGCTGGTGGCACTGGTGATGGCACTGGTGTGACTGGTGTTAGTGGTGTTACTGGTGATACTGGTGTTACTGGTGTTACTGGTGTCACTGGGTGCTGGTATTACTGGTGTTACTGGTGTTAGTGGTGTTAGTGGTGTTACTGGTTTAAGTGGTGTTAATGGTGTTACTGGTGCTACTGGTGGCACTGGGTGCTGGTGTTACTGGTGATACTGGTGTTACTGGTGTTCCTGGTGGCCCTGGTGGCACTGGGTGTTGGTATTACTGGTGTTAGTGGTGTTAGTGGTGTTACTGGTGCTACTGGTGTTAGTGGTGTTATTGGTGTCACTGGTGATACTGGTGTTAGTGGTGTTACTGGTGTTACTGGTGTTACTGGTGGCACTGGGTTGCTGACGATTCTGGTGTTACTGGTGTTACTGGTGGCACTGGTGATACTGGTGCTACTGGTGTTACTGGTGGCACTGGGTGCTGGTGTTAGTGGTGTTACTGGTGTTCCTGGTGTTCCTGGTTCCGGTGCCGTCGTGGTGACGGTTGCCGGGTCCCAGCGCAGCGGCCATGGAGGGGGGGGGTGAGCGGCAACGGGGGCAGCCCCCATAGTGAGGGGCATATGGGGACACGGACACCATAGCAAGGGACAAATAGGGACGGGGACCCCATGGGGGGGGACATATGGGGACAGGGACCCCATAGCGAGGGGACATATGGGGACAGGGACCCCATGGGGGGGACTTATGGGGACAGGGACCCCATAG
>NW_018364896.1:10208-11321 GCF_002078875.1 Numida meleagris | reverse complement strand
CCTATAGGGATGAGGAGACCATAGGGGGGACATATGGGGACAGGGACCCTATAGGGAAGGGACATATGGGGACAGGGACCCTATAGGGATGAGGAGACCATAGGGGGGACATATGGGGACAGGGACACCGTAGCGAGGGGATATATGGGGACAGGGACCCCATGGGGGGGACATATGGGGGCAGGGACCCTATAGCAAGGGACATATGGGGACAGGGACCCTATAGGGAAGGGACATATGGGGACAGGGACCCCATGGGGGAGGGACAGGGACCCTATAGGGACAAGGAGCCCATATGGGGGACATATGGGGACAGGGACCCTATAGGGATGAGGAGCCCATAGCGGGGACATATGGGGACAGGGACCCCATGGGGGGACATATGGGGACAGGGACCCTATAGGGAAGGACATATGGGGACAGGGACCCCACATCAAGGGACATATGGGAACAGGGACCCCATAGCGAGGGGATATATGGGGACAGGGAGACCATGGGGGGGGGGGACAGAGACCCTATAGGGATGAGGAGCCCATAGCGAGGGGACATATGGGGACAGGGACCCCATGGGGAGGTACATATGGGGACAGGGACCCTATAGGGACGAGGAGCCCATGGGGAGGGGCATATGGGGACAGTGACCCTATAGCAAGGGGACATATGGGGACAGGAACCCCATAGGGAGGGGCATATGGCGACAGGGACCGTATAGAGAAGGGACATATGGGGACAGGAACCCCATGGGGAGGGGCATATGGGGACAGGGACCCTATAGGGAAGTGATATATGGGGACAGGGACCACATTGGGGGGGACATATGGGGACAGGGATCCTATAGGGACGAGGAGCCCATAGAGAGGGGACATATGGGGACGGGACCCCATAAGGATGGGTTCCCATAAGGTTGGGGACCCTATAGGGACGGGACCCCCTAAGGATGGGATCCTATACATGTGGGGACCCTATAGGGATGGGGCCCCATAGGAAGGGGACCCTATAGGGATGGGACCCCATAGGGATGGGACCCTATAGGGATGGGACCCCATAGGGATGGGATCCCATGAGGTTGGGGACCCTATAGGGATGGGATCCCATAGAGAGGGGACCCTATAG
>NW_018364896.1:6586-7454 GCF_002078875.1 Numida meleagris | reverse complement strand
CGCTGCAGGAGGAGCTGAGCGCCCTGCAGGCCGGCCAGGCGGCCCAGTGGGGACAGATGGAACGCGACTTGGCCACCGCCAGGACCCAGGAGGCCACGGCCACCACCAGGGCCACGGTGCTGCAGGACGAGCTGGACGCCTGGAGGGAAACGGTGGCCGAGCTGTGGGGCCAGGTGGCCACGGTGCAGGACCAGGTGGCCACGATGAGGGACCAGGTGGCCACGGTGCACGACCAGGTGGCCACGGTGCAGGAGGAAGTGGCCACGGTGCAGGACCAGGTGGCCATGGTGCGGGTGGAGGTGGCCACGGTGAGAGGACAGGCGGCCGCGTGGCATGAGGAGGTGGCCACGGTGCAGGACCCGGTGGCCACGTGGCACGAGGAAGCAGTGAGAGGAGACGTGGCCGTGGTGAGAGGAGAGGTGGCCACGTGGCACAAGGAGGTGGCCACGGTACAAGACCAGGTGGCCACGTGGCACAGGGAAGTGGCCACGGTGCAGGACCATGTGGCCACAGTGCAGGATGAGGTGGCCACAGTGCAGGACCAGGTGGCCACGGTGCAGGAGGAGGTGGCCACGTGGCACGAGGAAGTGGCCACAGTGAGAGGACAGGTGGCCACGTGGAACAAGGAGGTGGCCACGGTGCAAGACCAGGTGGCCACGGTGCAGGATCAGGTGGCCACGTGGCACGAGGAAGTGGCCACGGTGCAGGAGCAGGTGGCCACGGTGCAGGAGGAGGTGGCCACGTGGAACAAGGAGGTGGCCATGGTGCGGGACCAGGTGGCCACGGTGAGAGGACAGGTGGCCACGTGGCACAGGGAGGTGGCCACGGTGCAGGGCCAGGTGGCCACGTGGCACGAGGAGGTGGCTGC
>NW_018364896.1:0-1340 GCF_002078875.1 Numida meleagris | reverse complement strand
CAATGGGGACAATGGGGACAACGGGGACAATGGAGACAATAGAGACAACGGGGACAATGGAGACAATGGGGACAATGGGGACAATGGGGACAATGCGGACAATGGGGACAATGGAGACAATGGGGACAATGGGGACAGTGGGGACAATGGGGACAACGGGGACAATGGAGACAATAGAGACAACGGGGACAATGGAGACAACGGGGACAATGGGGACAATGGGGACAATGCGGACAATGGGGACAATGGAGACAATGGGGACAATGGGGACACTGGGGACAATGGGGACAACGGGGACAATGGAGACAATAGAGACAACGGGGACAATGGGGACAGTGGGGTCAATGGAGTGGGCACTGGGAGCAGTAGGGGGTGGCCGTGGGGTGACACGGTGGTGGCCACAAGGTGACACAGTGGTGGCTATGAGGTGACAGGGTGGTGACCATGGGGTGACACAGTGGTGGCCACAAGGTGACAGGATGGTGGCCACGGGGTGACAAGGTGGTGGCTGCGGTGGCCATGGTGCGATGGGATGGTGGCCATGGGATGGTGGCCTTGGAGTGACACGGTGGTGGCCTTGGGGTGACAAGGTGGTGGCCATGAGGTGACACCATGGGGTGGCTGTGGTGGCAATGGTGGCCATGGGGTGACAGGGAGGTGGCCGTGAGGTGACAGGATGGCGGTCACGGGGTGACAAGGTGGTGGCCATGGGATGACACAGTGGTGGCCTTGAGGTGACACAGTGGTGGCCATGGGGTGACACAGTGGTGGCCATGGGATGTCACAGTGGTGGCCATGGGGTGACATGGTGGTGGCCTTGGGGTGACGTGGTGGTGGCTGTGGTGGCCATGGTGCGATGGGATGGTGGCCATGGGATGGTGGCCTTGGGGTGACACGGTGGTGGCCATGGGAGGACATGGTGGTGGCCTTGGGGTGACATGGTGGCCATGGGGTGGTAAAGTGGTGGCCATAGAGGGACACTGTGGTGGCCTTGGGGTGACATGGTGGTGGCCTTGGGGTGACATGGTGGTGGCCGTGGGGTGACATGGTGGTGGCAGTGGGGTGAAACTCTGGTGGCCTTGGGGTGACAGGGTGGGGAGGTGACAATGGGAGGAGGTGACAAGGGGAGGAGGTGGCACTGTGGGGTGGTGACACTGTGGGGTGGGTGACGTGGGAGGAGGTGACACAGGGGACAGTGACATGGTGGGGAGGTGACACTGGGGAAGGTGACCCGGGGGGGAAGGTGACACTGGGGGACAGTGACACTGTAGGGTTGGTGACAATGGGAGGAGGTGACACCGTGGGATGGTGACACCGGGGTGGGTGACACTGGGACAACA
>NW_018364895.1:16129-17080 GCF_002078875.1 Numida meleagris | reverse complement strand
GCATTGGTTGCATTGGTTGCATGGGTTGCACTGGTTGCATTGGTTGCAAGGGTTGTGTGGGTTGTGTGGATTGCATGGTTTGGGTTGCATCGGTTGCATTGGTTGCACTAGTTGCAGTGGTTACATTGTTTGCATGAGTTGGGATGCGTGGGTTGCAAGGGGTTGCAAGGATTGTGTGGGTTGCAAGGGTTGCGTGGGTTGCATGGGTTGCATTGGTTGCGTGGGTTGCATTGGTTGTGTGGGTTGCAAGGGTTGCATGGGTTGCATGGGTTGCATTGGTTGTGTGGGTTGCATTGGTTGTGTGGGTTGCAAGGGTTGCATGGGTTGCATTGGTTGTGTGGGTTGCATGGGTTGCGTGGGTTGCATTGGTTGCGTGTTTTGCAGTGGTTTGCATTGGCTGCGTGTGTTGCGTTGGTTGCATTGGTTGCGTGGGTTGCATTGGTTACCTGGGTTGCCTTGGTTTCATGGGTTGCATGTGTTGCCTTGGTTGCAAGGATTGTGTGGGTTGCGTGGGTTCCCTTGGTTGCAAGGATTGCATGGGTTGCAAGGGTTGCCTTGGTTGCAAGGATTGCATAGGTTGCAAGGGTTGCAAGGGTTGCCTTGGTTGCAAGGATTGCATAGGTTGCAAGGGTTGCCTTGGTTGCAAGGATTGTGTTGATTGCAATGGTTGCAAGGGTTGCAAGGGTTGCAAGGGTTGCAAGGGTTGCAAGGATTGCCTTGGTTGCAAGGGTTGCCTTGGTTGCAAGGATTGTGTTGATTGCAATGATTGCAAGGGTTGTGTGGGTTGCAAGGGTTGCAAGCGTTGCATTGGTTGCAAGGGTTGCCTTGGTTGCAAGGATTGTGTTGATTGCAAGGGTTGCAAGGGTTGTGTGGGTTGCAAGGGTTGCAAGGATTGCCTTGGTTGCAAGGGTTGCCTGGGTTGCAAGGATTGTGTTGATTGCAATGGTTGCA
>NW_018364895.1:7325-11688 GCF_002078875.1 Numida meleagris | reverse complement strand
CAGGATGGAGCAATGCAGTGCAGTGCAGTGCAGGATGGAGCAATGCAACGTAGTGCAGTGCAGTGCAGCGTGGAGCAACGTAGTGCAGTGCAGTGCAGGATGGAGCAATGCAATGCAGCGCAGCCCAGTGCAGGATGGAGCAATGCAGTGCAGTGCAGCGTGGAGCAACGTAGTGCAGTGCAGTGCAGGATGGAGCAACGTAGTGCAGTGCAGTGCAGCATGGAGCAATGCAGGGATGCACCGTGCAGGATGGAGCAACGCAATGCAGTGCAGGATGGAGCGATGCAATGCAGTGCATGCAGTGCAATGCAGCGCGCCGTCGCCACTGTCCGCCTCTGCCCTCAGGCTGGAGCGGCTGCAGCGCATCGTGAGCAAGCTGCAGTCGGAGGCGGGGCTGTGCGAGGAGCAGCTCAACCAGGCGGACGCGCTGCTGCAGGCGGTGAGTGGCCGCCGGCCGCCGCGCCGGTGCAAGGCGTTGCACGGCGGCGTGCAACGCTGCGGTGGGGTGCGGGGTGCGGGGCGCGGCGCGGCGCAACGTGGCACAGTGCGATGCTGCACGGCGGAATGCATCACGGTGCGACGCTGCACGGTGCAGTGCGGCACGCAGCAATGCAGCAGGGTGCAAGGCATCGCGGTGTGACGGTGCACGGTGCAATGCGGCACGCAGAAATGCAGCAGGGTGCAAGGCATCACGGTGCAATGGAGCACGCAGCAGTGCAGCAGGGTGCAGGGCATCACAGTGCAATGCATCACGGTGCAATGTGGCACAATGCAACGCGGCACGATGCAGTGCTGCCAGGTGCAATGCACCACAGTGCAATGCAGGAAAGCGCAATTCTTCGCCGTGCAACGCAGCACGGTGCAACGCAGCACGGTGCAACATGGCACGACGCAGTGCTGCATAGCACAATGCATCACCATGCAATACATCACCGTGCAATGCAGCATGGCCCAATGCATCACCGTGCAACGCAGCACACCGCCACGCAGCAGGGTGCAATGCATCACCGTGCAACACAGCACACAGCAACGCAGCACACAGCAATGCAACACCATGCAACACAGCAGGGTGCAATGCAGCACACAGCACTGCATCACAGTGCAATGCAGGAACGTGCAATACATCACCGTGCAATGCATCACCGTGCAACGCAGCACACAGCAACGCAGCACACAGCAATGCAACACCATGCAACACAACAGGGTACAATGCAGCAGGGTGCAACACGGCACAATGCAATGCTGCAGGGTGCAACGCGGCAGGGTGCAATGCTGCAAGGTGCAATGCACCATAGTGCAATGCAGGAAAGCGCAATGCATCACAGTGCAACATGGCACGATGCAATGCTGCATAGCACGATGCATCACCATGCAATACATCACCGTGCAATGCAGCACAGTGCAATGCATCGCCGTGCAACACGGCACACAGCAATGCAGCAGGGTGCGACACGGCACGATGCAACGCAGCAGGGTGCAATGCATCGCCGTGCAATGCATCGCCGTGCAACGCAGCACACAGCAACGCAGCACCATGCAATACAGCAGGGTGCAACACAGCAGGGTGCAACGCGGCACGATGCAATGCTGCATAGCACAATGCATCACCATGCAATGCATCACCATGCAACGCAGCAGGGTGCAATGCATCACCGTGCAACGCAGCACAGTGCAATGCATCGCCGTGCAATGCAGCACCATGCAACGCAGCACACCGCCATGCAGCATGGCCCAATGCATCACCGTGCAATGCAGCAGGGTGCAGCGGGGCACAGTGCAACCGAGCACGGTGCAGCGCATCACAATGTTATGCTGCATGGCGCAATGCATCACTGTGCAATGCATCACCGTGCAACGCAGCACACAGCAATGCACCACACTGCGACGCACCACCGTGCAATGCACCACCATGCAACACAGCACACAGCAATGCAGCAGGGTGTGACACGGCACGATGCAACGCAGCAGGAAGCAGTGCATCGCCGTGCAAATGCATCACCATGCAATGCAGCAGGGTGCAATGCATCACCGTACAACGCAGCACAGTGCAATGCATCGCCGTGCAATGCAGCACCATGCAATGCAGCACACCGCCATGCAGCATGGCCCAATGCATCACCGTGCAACGCAGCACACCGCAATGCAGCAGGGTGCAATGCATCACCGTGCAATGCAGCAGGGTGCAATGTGGCACAATGCAACGCAGCACGGCGCAATGCAGCACCTTGCAACACAGCAGGGTGGAACGCTGCACAGTGCAATGCATCAGGCTGCAACGCATCACAGTGCAATGCAGCAGGCTGCAATGCATCGCAGTGCAATGCAGCAGGGTGCAACGCGGCACAATGCAATGCACCACGGTGCAACGCGGCACAATGCAACGCACCACGGTGCAACGCAGCCCAATGCACCGCAGCCCAATGCACCACAGCCCAATGCACCGCATCACCCTGCAATCCTGCGTGCTGCTGCACCCCCGTCACGCTGCAATCCTGCGTGCTGCAGCCCCGCTCCCCTCCTCTTTTCTCACCCCGCTCACCTCCTCCTCTCTCTTCTCCCGTCGCAGGAGCTGCGCCTGCAGGTTGCGGGCAAGCCGCCGCAGCGCTCGGCCGAGCTGCAGCGTGAGCTGGAGCAGGCGGATGCGCAGCTGCAGGCGCTGTTTGCTGACATGCAGGCACTGAAGGGTGCAACACAGCACACAGCAATGCAGCAGGGTGCAATGCAGCACGGTTCGATGCAGCACCCAGCAATGCTGCGTGGCGCAATGCATCACGGTGCAACNGGCAAGCCGCCGCAGCGCTCGGCCGAGCTGCAGCGTGAGCTGGAGCAGGCGGATGCGCAGCTGCAGGCGCTGTTTGCTGACATGCAGGCACTGAAGGGTGCAACACAGCACACAGCAATGCAGCAGGGTGCAATGCAGCACGGTTCGATGCAGCACCCAGCAATGCTGCGTGGCGCAATGCATCACGGTGCAACGTGGCACGACGCGATGCTGCATAGCACAATGCCTCACCATGCAATACATCCCCGTGCGATGCAGCATAGTGCAATGCGTCACCGTGCAACGCAGCACAGCGCAATGCATCACCGTGCAATGCAGCACCATGCAACGCAGCAGGGTGCAATGCAGCATGGCCCAGTGCATCACCGTGCAATGCAGCAGGGTGCAGCGGGGCACAGTGCAACCGAGCACGGTGCAGCGCATCACAATGTAATGCTGCGTGGTGCAATGCATCACTGTGCAATGCATCACTGTGCAACGCAGCACACAGCAATGCACCACACTGCGACGCACCACGGTGCAATGCATCACTGGGCAATGCAGCACCATGCAACACAGCACACTGCCATGCAGCACGGCCCAGTGCATCACCGTGCAACGCAGCAGGGTGCAATGCATCACCGTGCAATGCAGCACACAGCAACGCAGCACCATGCAACACAGCAGGGTGCAATGCAGCAGGGTGCAACACTGCACAGTGCAATACAGCAGGCTGCAATGCATCACAGTGCAGTGCAGCAGGGTGCAACGCGGCACAATGCAATGCAGCAGGCTGCAATGCATCACAGTGCAACGCAGCAGGGTGCAACGCGGCACAATGCAATGCAGCAGGGTGCAATGCATCACAATGTAATGCTGCATGGCGCAATGCATCACTGTGCAATGCATCACCGTGCAACGCAGCACACAGCAATGCACCACACTGCGACGCACCACGGTGCAATGCATCACCATGCAACGTAGCACACAGCAATGCACCACACTGCAACACACCACAGTGCAATGCATCACTGTGCAATGCATCACCGTGCAACGCAGCAGGGTGCGACACAGCACAGTGCAATGCAGCAGGGTGCAACGCGGCACGATGCAATGCTGCAAGGTGCAACGCGGCATGATGCAATGCTGCAAGGTGCAATGCACCACAGTGCAATGCAGGAAAGCGCAATGCTTCACCGTGCACCGCAGCACACAGCGCAGTGCATCCCCGTGCACCGCAGCCCACTGCAACGCACCGCGCGGCACCGCATCAAACCGCAATGCAGCACGCTGCACCCCCCGCTCACCTCCTCCTCTCTCTTCTCCCGTCGCAGGAGCTGCGCCTGCAGGCCGCCGGCAAGCCGCCGCAGCGCTCGGCCGAGCTGCAACGCGAGCTGGAGCAAGCGGACGCGCAGCTGCGGGCCCTGTTCGCCGACGTGCAAGCCCTGAAGGACGGGAGGCACCCGCAGGGCGAGCAGATGTACCGGCGCGTCTACCGCTTGCACGAGCGCCTGGTGGCCCTGCGCTCCGAGCACGCCTTGCACGCGACGGCCGCCGCCGCAACGCTGCTGCGCCCGCGGGCCGAGCAAGAGGAGGCGGCGG
>NW_018364895.1:1849-3110 GCF_002078875.1 Numida meleagris | reverse complement strand
CCGTGTGTGTCAATGTGGGTCAATGTGGGGCTGCAGGGCTGCAGTGTGGGTCAATGTGGGGCAATGTGGGTCAGTGTGGGTCAATGTGGGGCAGCATCCCGAGCCCTTTCTCCCCCCAGACGGCGTCGCAGCGTCGGCTGCGGCTGCTGGAGGAGCTGCATGCGCTGGTGTCGGGGGCGGCGCAGGAGCTGCGCTGGCTGCGCGGGCGCGAGGAAGAGGAGGTGGCCTTCGACTGGAGCGAGCGCAACCCGGCCATGGCCGCCAAGAAGGACGCCTACGCGGTACGATGTGGGGCGGCACTTGGGGGGCAGGGAGCGGGGGGGCATTTTGTGGTGCATTCTGGTGCATTCGGGTGCATTGCAGCACATATCATGCACTGACGGTGCATTGTAGTGCATTTTGTGGTGCATTCTGGTGCACTGAGGCCCATATCATGCTGTGGCAGTGCACTGTGGTGCATTTTGTGGTGCATTCTGGTGCATTGCAGCACATGCAATGCACTAACAATGCATTGTAGTCCATTTTGTGGTGCATTCTGGTGCATTTTGCAGTGCATCGTGGCACATTTTCTGGTGCATTCTGGTGCATCGTGGCGCATTGCAGTACGTGCCATGCACTGACAGTGCACTGTGGTGCATTCTGGTGCATTCGGGTGCATTGCGGCACATGCCATGCACTGACAGTGCACTGTGGCGCATTTTGTGGTGCATTCTGGTGCATCCTGGTGCATTCTGGTGCATTGAGGCCCATTGTGGCACATATCATGCACTGACAGTGCATTGTAGTGCATTTTGTGGTGCATTCTGGTGCATTTTGCAGCACATGCCATGCACCGACACTGCATTGCAGCAGAATTTGTGGTGCATTCTGGTGCATTGAGGCACATATCATGCACTGACAGTGCACTGTGGTGCATTTTGTGGTGCATTCTGGTGCACTGCAGCACAGCCCACGCACTGACAGTGCACTGTGGTGCATTTTGTGGTGCATCCTGGTGCGTTGAGGCCCATTGTGGCCCATTGTGGCACATATCATGCACTGACAGTGCATTGTAGTGCATTTTGTGGTGCATTCTGGTGCATTCTGGTGTATTGCAGCACATGCCATGCACTGACAGTGCACTGTGGTGCATTTTGTGGTGCATTGTGGTGCATCGAGGCACATATCGTGCACTGACAGTGCACTGTGGTGCATTTTGTGGTGCATTCTGGTGCATTCTGGTGCATTGAGGCACATGCCATGCACTGACAGTGCACTGTGG
>NW_018364895.1:0-1108 GCF_002078875.1 Numida meleagris | reverse complement strand
GGGCCGTGATGTGGGGCAGTGTGGGGCTGTAGGGCTGTGATACGGAACAATATGGGTCTCTAGGGCCATGATGTGGGGCAGTGTGGGGCAATGTGGGTCAAGGTGGCTGCAATGTGGGTCAATGTGGGGCAGTGTGGGTCAGTGTGGGGCAGTGTGGGGCAATGTGGGGCAATGAGGGTCAATGTGGGGCAGTGTGGGGCAGTGTGGGGCTGCAGGGCTGCAATGTGAGTCAGAACGGGCAGTGTGGGGCTGGAGGACCGGGTTATGGAGCACTGTGGGTCTCTAGGGCCCACAATGTGGGTCAGTGTGGGGCAATGTGGGGCAGTATGGGGCAGTGTGGGTCAAGGTGGGGCAATGTGGGGCAATGTGGGTCAATGTGGGGCAGCATCCCGAGCCCTTTCTCCCCCCAGACGGCGTCGCAGCGTCGGCTGCGGCTGCTGGAGGAGCTGCAATGTGGGGCAGTGTGGGTCAGCATGGCTGCAATGTGGGGCAGTGTGGGGATATATGGGTCTCTAGGGCCGCAATGTGGGTCAATGTGGGTCCATGTGGGGCAGTGTGGGTCCTGACCCCTTTCTTCCCCCCCCCCCCCAGACGGCGTCGCAGCGTCGGCTGCGGCTGCTGGAGGAGCTGCAATGTGGGGCAGTGTGTGTCAATGTGTGTCAATGTGGGGCAGTGTGGGGCTGAAGGGCTGCAGTGTGGGGCAATGTGGGGCAGTGTGGGTCAATGTGGGTCAATGTGGGGCAGCATCCCGAGCCCTTTCTCCCCCCAGACGGCGTTGCAGCATTGGCTGCGTCTGCTGGAGGAGCTGCAATGTGGGGCAGTGTGGGTCTCTAGGGCCACGGTGTGGGTCAATGTGGGTCAGCGTGGGTCAATGTTGGGCAGTGTGGGGCAGTGTGGGGCTGTAGGGCTGTGATATGGAAGAATATGGGGCTGTAGGGCCATGATGTGGGGCAGTGTGGGTCGATGTGGGTCAATATGTGGGTCAATGTGGGTCAATGTGGGGCAGCATCCCGAGCCCTTTCTCCCCCCAGACGGCGTCGCAGCGTCGGCTGCGTCTGCTGGAGGAGCTGCAGTGTGGGGCAGTGTGGGGATCTATGGGTCTCTAGGG
>NW_018364894.1:0-13441 GCF_002078875.1 Numida meleagris | reverse complement strand
GTAAATTAAAGGGATGTGTTACAAGATAACACAGTCCCTGGGAGTGCATAAACAGGAGGGGGAACGATTGTTCACAAGGGTGAATAGCGATAGGACAAGGGGGAATGGTTTTAAACTGAGATGGGGAGGTTTAGGCTAGATATTAGGAGGAAGCTTTTTCACACAGAGGTTGGTGACACACTGGAACTGGTAAAGGGAGTTAAATGCAAGGGGACTGAGTGTACCCTCATTAACTTTTCAGATGACACCAAGTCAGGAGAAAGTGTCGATGTGCTTGAGGTTAGGAAGTCCCTGTAGTGGGATGTGTATAGACCGGATTGTTGAGCTGAGGCTAATTGTATGAGCTTTAAGACAACCAAGTGCTGGGTCCTGCTCTTTGGTCATAACAAGCCCATGCATCACTACAGGCTTGTTGCAGAATGGTTACAGAGCTGCACAAAAGGAAAGGATCTGAGGGTGTCAGTCGACAGCCAGCAGAGCCAGCAGTGTCTTCAGGTGGCATAGAAGGCCTGTGGTGTTCTGGCTTGTTCCAGAAGTGGTGTAGTCAGTAGAACTGGGGAGGTGATTGTCCTCCTGTACTTGACGCTGCTGAGGCCTCACGTTGAGTACTGTGTTCAGTTTTGGGCACCTTACTACAAGAAAGACATTGAGGCCCTGGAGTGCGTCCAAAGAATGGTCTGGAAAACCAGCCTTAGAAGGAGCAGCTGAGGGAAATGAGATTGGTCAGTCTGGAGAAGAGAAGGCTTGAGGGAGACCTTATCACTCTCTACAATTACCTGAAAGGAGGTTAAGTGTGGTGGGACTCAGCCTCTTTTCCAAGGTAACTAGCATCTGGGTGAGAGGCGGTGGCCCTAAGTTGCACAAATGGAGGTTCAGGTTGGATATTAGGAAAAAATTACTCTCAGAAAAAGTAGTGAGGTATTAGAACAGGCTGCCCAGGGAGGTGGCAGTCAACGTCCCTGAAGGTTTTCAAGGAAAGTATAGATGTGGCACTGAGGGTCACGATTTAGTGTGCATTATGATGATAGGTTTATCATTGTACTAGATGATCTTAGTGGTCTGCAGTGGAATTGCCAGGTCATGGCCTGAACCAATGGCTGAGTACCAGGTGAGAAGGTGTGGCTAACCCAGGGAGCTCAGGCACAAGCAGTGCACCTGAGTGACTGGAAGGGGTGGAGCCTGGATCCACCCCTCCTCATCCTCACTTATGGGTTAGCAGCTGAAGGAGTGGCATCTTTCTGGATAGAGATCACTCTCTTGAACTGCCAGGGATTGTCAGGGTAAGTCAGTGTTCCTTCTTTATTAGCTGTTATTGCTCTGTAGTGACTATATCCCATTTGAAGGCACTGTCATTTCTACCTTTTACTGTACATTAATGGCAAGCCAGGCAGGCATCAACCTCTTAAAGGTATTTCATTCTCTTTCTCCTGGAAAGAAGAATACTAGAAATAGCATTCCTAAAGAACATAATTGGGTGGGAAAAAACCTCTAGACAAAACCTAGCCAGGGCATATCCTGGGACTTCTAGGATCCCCGTGTTATGGGATTTCCACGGTGAATGAAAAATGGGGCTCCTTGTGGGATAGGGGGGCAATATTTATGAGTCCCTGGCCTGCATAGCAGAGTATCTTCATGGCCTCAGAGAAGATATACTGGTTACAAAAAAAAAAAAGACAGCTGGCTGGGTTCACTATGGCATGGCCACTTCTAATGGCCTTGAATCAATTGGATTTATCAAATCTCACTCTGGAAAATGAGATTCAATTATTATGTGACTGAGTTGAAAGACTCTCACAACAAGTCACCGTACTAACCAGGGGAGAAACAAATCTGACCACCCCCCTGAGAAAAGTCAGGAATATATTGTTAGAAACTACCAAGGCCCCTGTACAAGTGAGCCTGTACCGCCTTGATTTGGTAGCTGAAAAAACTAAAAGTTTGGTTCTTGAGGCTCCACTTGAACAGATCTCAAATGGATCTGGCTCTATCATGAGGCAAGAAAACAAACAAGATGCAAGATAAACCAGTGGCCCCCCCCAACCAGACTACATTACATGTAATGACATGCCCATACAGGGCAGCTGAACTTCTGGATCTAGTACACCAGTTTAGACAAAAACTAAGAGAAAGTGTACCGGTGTGGCTGCTGTGGTTATGGCACATGGGGGGCAGAAAGCACTGAAGTAAATAGACCAGAAGTTTCAAAACTGGCATCCATTACTACTCACTTTGCCCTCAGGCAAAGACTATATGCAACAGTCCAACATAATGGAGAAAATCATTCGTTAATTCAGTGGCTGATTGTTGCATGACAAGTAACATGGCCAAATAACTATGATATACCTTTAAACACAGGTTTATGATCATCTATGGAAGACTCCTAAAACTGTATTAGAGAATTAGGTATGAAAGAGGCAATCTATGAGGATGCCTTTGAAAGTCCGGTTCAGATGACATTTTCTGCAGGAATGAGAGACCTCATCCTGCAATAAGCCTCACTACACCAGATGGGGAGGTTTAGGCTAGATATTAGGAGGAAGTTTTTCATGCAGAGGGTGGTGACACACTGGAACAGGTTGCCTGGGAGGTTGTGGATGCCCCATCCCAGGAGATATTCAAGGCCAGGCTGGACATGGCTCTGGGCAGCCTGGTCTAGTGGTTGGCGACCTTGCACTCAGCAGGGGGGTTGAGACTAAACCATCTCTGAGGTCCTTTCCAACCCAGGCCATTCTATGATTCTTACATATTTGGTTATGTCTAACACTGAGTACTTTTCTTTCCACATACAGTACTTTCTTTCCAAATGCTTTCATAATACATCTTTAGATCGCTACTACTGAGCCATGGCCAGTGAACTGAGGCTCTAAATGGAACTTGTGTTTGTGTTCGCCTTCAGCTACAGAAGACAAACAAGTCTTCACTGTGTCTAGTCTCCCCATAGCCCATATGATACCAGTCACCACATTTAATGTGGAAGGCTAGACGTGTTGAGCTGCCAGCATGACCACAAGAACTTGGGACACAAGTCATGAGATACTATTAGTGCAATTCGCAAGTGGAGAGTCCTACACGTGGGAAGGAATAACCACACATGTCAGTACAGGGTGGAGTCTGACCTGCTGGAAAGGAGCTCTGCAGAGAAGGAGCTGTGTGTCCTGATGGACAATAGAGGTTGAGGGAGGTTCTCCTCTACTCTGCCCAAGGAACCAACATCTGGAGTTCTGTGTCCAGTTCTGGGCTCTCTAGTTCAGGAAAGATCTACTGGAGAGAGTCCAGTGGAGAGCTACAAAGATGAGGAAGGGACTGGAGCATTTTCCTTATGAGGAAATGCTGTGAGACCTGGGACTGTTTAGCCTGGAGAAGAGAAGACTGACTGGAAATCTAAGCGGTGCTTATATCTAATGGATTGGTGTCAAGTAGATTGGGCAAGCTCTTTTCAGTGGTACCCATCAACAGAATAAGGGGCAATGAGCACAAACTGGATGACAGAAAGTTCCATATGAACATCAGAAATAACTTTCTTACTTTGAGGATAACAGGACACTGGAACAAGCTTTCCAGAGAGGTTTGAAGTAGTCTTCAGAGATATTCAAAATCCACCTGGACACTTTTCTGTGCAGCCTATTCTAAGGAATCTGCTTTAGCAGGGGGATTGGACTAGATGATCTCCAGAGGTTCCTTCCAACCCTTATGATTCCATGCATCTGATTCTATGCTTTCATATCTCTATTGGCTACACTTTCTTTTACACCTGACAAACTGAGATCAGTAAATAGGTAGGCACCAACTTCGCTCTTTTTTTTTTATTTTTTTTGAGGTGAGATGGAAAACTTCAGACTTATCTGTGGCTGTCTTGAACTTGACTCCTTCAAGTTCTGTCAGTTTAGTGCTTGCTCTAGGGCACTTGAGCAGCTGGCCTAAGCTAACATTTCCTCCTGTATGCACATGGACACTTAGAAGGTTTCCATTGTTAGTTCAAGTGATGTTCTCTGCTGCTTGGCTAAGTCTGGCAGTTTGTAATTACATAGAATGAAAAAATTGTTCAAAGCTATGTTTCCCCAAGAGCAGTTCAAAGCCTGTATTGCTATTTATTAAGTCATGATTCTGTTCCTTTTTGTTTTGTACTGTAGGGCTCAGTAAATAATAAAATGGTTTTCTAGAACTGCCCTTTTGCATGGACCTAGCTGAACCAACTGAGAGGGCAATACAGGTTTATCACTGTTCTGCCCTTGTTGGCCCCTTCCTTTCTATGTGCATCAGGGAGGACTCATGGCTGCCTTAATTCTCTTTCCTTCAGGATAGCTCACAGTGTCAGTAGACTACACTCAATAAAAAGATTGCTCTCACTTTACTGCGTAGACCAACATTCAGTGCACAAAGCCCTTTAAAAGAAGCCTCAGTATTCTATGGTGGGTCATACAGTGTAAGTGTGATTGGCAGCAGTGAAGAATAAAGTCTCATTTTATTTGCGTAATAGATGTTTACCATATACTCTGCCTAATCCTACTTAATCAACTTAATCAAGTTGCGCCAGGGGAAATTTAGACTGGACATTAGGAAATGCTACTTTTCTGAAAGAGTGGTCAGGCACTGGAATGGGCTGCCCAGGGAGGTGGTTGAGTCACTGTCCCTGGAGGTGTTCAAGAAACATTTAGATATAGCACTGAGAGACATGGTTTAGTAGGGTTATTGGTGGTAGATGGATGGTTGGACTGGATGACCTTGTAGGTCTTTTCCAACCTAGCTAATTCTACGATTCTAATCATCTGTTTTTATTGAAAAATCCTGCATGGAATCCAGATGGATTTTTTCATTTAGACCTTTTAAGGGAATAGAGGAGATGCTGTTACAAGTTTTTGTTTTTCTTCTTTCTTCTTTTAATCACTTATACCTTTCTGTATGATACGGTCTTTATAAGATAGTATTGTCTTCAAAAGAAACCTTATTGCTTGTGTTATTTGTGTTTGCCTTGCTGCTGGTTGCAGAACAGGTACAGTCATCTGAAACTTACCATGCTTCAGAATTCTGATGAAATTAAGCATGTTGTCACTAAAAACAGAAAAATAATCACTGTCTCTCATTGATTGTTGAATAGTTTTACCTCCAGTGATTCAGTAACACAAGAGAACCAATTTTTACAAGATTTTCCATGCTTAAGTTTCTGAAGATTTTTAACAGGTCTCTGGGGCTCTTCTTCCTGACACTAGTTTGCTTCTCACATTATTTTAATGAATATACATAAGTCTTTGTTTAGGGTTGTGATGTTCTCTATCATCAGATCTATTATGAATTATTTTCTGTTACTATTTTAAATTGGTGAAAAAGAATCCATGTAATGTCAGATCACTTAACTGGATGTCTGGGTTGGTGGTCTACTTGTTCTTTCTTAATCAACAAACAAATCTGAATGGTAACTCTGCCTATCTCAAACCTAAACCATACTCTAAAGGAGTTTCTTGCTCCTTTAGAGGTACTAAACAGGGCCTGGGTTGGCTAGACTGCCAGTCTAGCAGCTTTACTTAAATGATATGTTCCAAAACCAAAACGCACTCTTTTGTGTTGATAAAATCTTTAATCTTCTCCTATTCCCCATGGTACAACACCAAATGTAAAAATCACCATTAGACAATCTGGGAAAGAGGTTTTTTGGAGGGGAATGAGGTATGAGTATTACTAGAGTTCAACAGATGCTACTCTTATGGCCCTGAGATTCATAAAAAAGATAAATCAACTTCAGCAGAATTGAATTCAGTAATACACTGAGCAGCACTCTAAATATAGAATTTTTTTTCCCATAATAAAATGATGTTTGCAGTTGTCCTTACTGTTTTAGTTTGGTTTTGGGAGGGTGTTCCTCTGTTTCTCAAGTCAGACTGATGTTCACAAAACTAGCAAGTGAGACTTTCAGTTCTATTCTCTGACTCTTAGTTATCTTAAACAAGGCACAGATTTTGATGATTTTTTTTTTTTTGGCCCATCGTCAGTGTGTCAAAAGTGAAGAGAATCTTCAGGACTCTTCCACCAGTGTAACACAGCTGGGGTTGGTGCCAACTGTATCCTGAATTGCACTAAAAGAGGAATGGCCAGCAGGGAGAGGGAGGTGGTGGCCCCCCTGTACTCAGCTCTTGTGAGGCCCCATCTGGAGTACTGCATGCAGGCCTGAGGCCCCCAGCACAAGAAAGGTGCAGAGCTCTTAGAATGGGTCAAGAAGAGGGCCACCAAGATGATCAGAGGGCTGGAGCACCTCTCCTGTGAAGCAAGGTTGAGGGAACTGGGCTTGTTTACCTTGGAGAAGAGAAGGCTCTGGGGAGACCTCATTGTGGCCTTCCAGTACTTGAAGGAAGTGTAAACAATCCTGTTTATGCATGGGTTGATAGTGATAAGACAAGGGGGAATGGTTTTAAACTGAGACAGGGGAGATTTAGTTTAGACATTAGGAGGAAGTTTTTCACTCAGAGGGTGGTGACGCACTGGAACAGGTTGCCCAGGGAGGTTGTGGACGCCCCATCTCTGGAGGTGTTCAAGGCCAGACTGGACGTGGCTCCGGGCAGCCTGGTCTAGTGGTTGGCAACCCTGCACTCAGCAGCAGGGGGGTTGAAACTAGATGATCTTTGAGGTCCTTTTCAAACCAGGCCATTCTATGATAAAGGAAATTTTCATTGCTGCACACCATGCTGTGCCTATACTGTGGCTAAGAGTAATAATGCTAACCTTATACATGGAAAGGTAATGAGGCTAGCAAAAAAAACCCACTGAATTTATGTGAGTTCTTTTTATAGGCCTTCATTACCAGTGAACTTTCACTTGTGGTTTCAAGGTTTGTCCCAAATAGTGGATGGTAAGAATGTTTCTAAAACTGAGATTCTCTCTCCATGATTTTCAGGGTGAAGCAAGTCAAACAAATACATGCAAATCACAGGTTAGAAGCACTTAAATTTGAGAATACCAGCCTTCAAGTTATTGAAATATGCATCATTGCAAGATTATTTTGAACAGAAGCCATCTATACAAATAGTTCTACTGTTGGTTACTACTTCTGCTGGTGTTGTCTGTAATAATTTTTTTTTTTTGCTCCACACTTCTTCTCACTGAAGGCTTTTCAGAAGTGCTTCTCGAGTCTGTAGGGATTTTACAGCAATTCTTTGAATTATATTTCTCTATTAGTGCACCAGTAAAGGGAAAGACAAACAATTCATGCACATGCCTGCGGTTCTTGCTCTCTCTGCAGTGTTGTGCATGCACTAAGCAGAATCGAAGCTTTTATTCACAAGAAGAAAGAATCAAGCACCAAGGATATTAACAGGAAAGCATGAGAGGGTAGCAGCTAAAGAAGTGAGTTAGCAGAATACAGACTGTTTTTATGACTGAGACCTGAAGGAGACATTCAGCTTCATCTGGTAGTGTGAGGTGCAAATTACAGCTTTTTTGTTGCAATAAGACACTGACAATTGTCAGGACAGTCACGCGTTGGAGTTTGTGGACAAGGCATTCTTTGTTACGTCTATAAATGAGGCAAGGATTTCCATTCAATCCTAGCCAAGGGTGTCCTCTCTCAGACAGTAATATATGTTACCTTATGAACTGGCAAAAAGCTGTAACTGAATATCCAACTTCTTATGAAAATGGAAACAGCAATAAACAGAAGGCAAATGGTAACAGCAAAAGCCATTATGGTGGCAGCTCCTTAATGAATAGCAGTGGAGGTGGAACAAGGTAAACTGGTGATAATTAAACTCATCCAAAGCCATTCAGTGTAAAACTTGTATATTCTCACTCCAAGTCTGGAAGGGGAAGAGAAGGTGCTTGCTAAAACTTGAGCGGAAAAGGTATCTTCCTGAACTTCCAGGTGCCCAGAAAGAACAGAGACAGAACTGTCTTCCCACTACACACTTAGCAATCTTGTGAGGGAAAAACATTAATATATATATTTTAGCAGCTCTGAGCACAAAGTAAAGACCCTATCAGTTTTCTTCCCAATAATTTCTTGACAGCTGGAGCCTATACACCTGATAAAATTGTGCTTTGGCTCTCCTCACAGGAGTTTTATTCTAAATATTACAGATTAGAATATTAGTTGCAGAGAGGATGAAATACTCTGATAATCCATGCTCAGAGGTGGCTGGCTCCTTCAAAGTCACACAGTGAAACTGACTTAGAATCAACATGAAAAACATAAGGCTGCCAGGTAGGTTATGACAGAAGATAAAGAGAAAAATCTGTGCTACAAGACACTAAGAATGAGTTACAGCTTCAGAGTAAGTGGGAGAATGTCTTCACTTTGTTCAGGGAAACGCTTTTTTTTTTTTTTACTAATTCAATGAAAGAGTGAAATATGGGACTTATTTGATAACAGTGCCTGTTAGCTGATAGTTTTGAAGCTGCCCTGGACCGTATAACTCTGTGTGCTCGTTTTCTCTGTTACTTCAGCTCAGGAATCATAGAATGGCTTTGATTGAAGGGGATCTTAAAGATCATCTAGTTCCAACCCCCTTGCCATAAGCAGGGTTGCCAACCACTAGATCAGGCTGCCCAGGATCCCATCCAACCTGGCCTTGAATGCCTCCAGAGATGGGGCATCCACAACCTCTCTGGGCAACCAGGACCTCACCACCCTCTGAGTAAAAAACTTCTTCCTAACATCTAACCTAAATCTTTCCTCTTTTAGTTTAAAGCCATTTCCCCCTTGTCCTATCACTATCAGACCATGTAAAAAGTCAGTGTGCCCCTGCTGTCATTTCTCAATTTATCCTGCAGAGGTTAAAAAGTAATAATGGATTAATCTACCTACTCCTTATGCTGAGACCTCTTCTAGAGATAAGAAACATCTGAAATGACACTGAAGTGTTGATCTAAAGCTTGCCTAGGATGTGGAATAAGAGATAAATTACACGTATTTGTACAGGAAATTCCACAGAATGTTTTCCTAGAACAGTTGTTCTGAAATATCTGAAGTTCAGTCATGAGGAAGAGAATGACTGGGATATCAAACGTGTGTCTTTCAGGGGTCACTGCAAATTAGAAATTTGGTAAGCATATGAAGTGCACAAAACATTAGAAATGAAACAAGTTGCCTGACTCCTTTTTTAAAAATAGCATTGTTATATCAAGTAAAGGGAAAAGAAATATGAGGGTTTTAATATCCTCAATCTTTCTATAATAACTCCAATACAAATATGTAGGCGCTCAAAATATAAGCAAGTCTGAAATTCTCTAAGTACCAGCCACATCATAACCTAATTCATAAGGATTAATTTAGGATATAGATCCTATATCTCAGAAGAGTTTTCTGTAGACAGAATCATTTACCCTTCTGAAATGATTTTGCTGCAGGTAAAGAATTTAAGTTCTGAGACACTTCTATTTCTACTAAGCTAACAGAGCAGTGTCCCCTGTAGGTTGAAATTTCCATGCATGCTTGTCTAGCAGACTCACTACAGTAAAGATTTGTATATGAGGAGACAGTTTTGTCAGAAGATTCATGTCTCTCTAACGTTTACCTTCCCTAACAGACTCTCAGTAGTGCTTTATTATGGAAGAAGAGCTGGGAATACCTACTAACTTAATGAGTTGTCACAGATTATACATATACTGCTTTACATGCAGCTTTTTTTCATCAAATAAGGAGGAACATTTGATTCAGTCTCAGTGCCCACATGGAGAGAAAAAACTGATTAAGTATTACGGCTCTTGATTTTGTGTAGACGAGATGTGCTTGTGGACACTGCAGACATAGTGGAACTGAGACTGAATCAAAAGTTCCTGTTTAGTTTTTAAATCTTCAACTACTGTTGGAGATACTGCATTTTTGCAGTATCTCCCCCTCCCTTCCAACGCAAAGACCCCTGGGGCGTGCACTGCCTCCCCTCCCCCTCAGAGGGCCACACCAAAAAAGGTAGTTTGCAGTAACCAGGGGATTAACTCTTTAACTGCCCGTACCTTACATGATGTAATGATGTGGAATACCGACAACAAAAAATCACAAAACCATAACACACCCGTATATATTCTGGAAGTGGGGTGATAGACACCCTGTACACCCAGGGTGGGAGATGCCCAACCTCCAGTTTCAACCACATTTGGGTTATGGGTATCATCTGTCCCCTGATTCCACTTATCGTTACGTTAGTGCCTTACAATTGATTTGAGTCACCATACGTAATAGAGGTTTCTGTTCTGGTATCCACTAGAGTCATAACCCCCTGAATATTCTTTCAGGACCAACAAATCAGTAGTTCAACAGAGGGCCTCCAGTCCCTGCTAGAGGCCTGTCATGGTTTTATGATTTTTGTTATCAGCATTCCACGTCATAAATCATGTAGTGCACTGGGAATTAGAGTGTTAATGCTCCAGTTCTGTGGATCATGGATAGTTCCAGGTACCTGGTTCTCGGAAAAGAACTGCATCTCCCAGAGGACTGCTCGCTGTCCTGTTACCGTTTTCTGTTCAGAGGGAAAGATAAAAACAGTTTGCGTATCATGAGACATCCCCTTTTTCTTGCTCACTCCCCTTCTGCTTGTCCCAGCAGCACCTCTCTCCATCGTCGCCATCTCACCGCCAGCATTAGAGTAAGGCCTTCTGGGTTTTGGATACTCTGTCATTTTATTCCATTTATTAGCTTCAATTCTAATTATATTGTATAATATTGTATTATATTGTGTCATTTTGCATCCCGATATCTTATTTAGTAAATTGGTTTGTTTCTCCTCAGATCATTGCCGCTGTTTTGTTTTTAGGCCCGTCTCCCTACCCCTTCCCTTTTCCTGGGTCATGGGTCCAAGGGTTCCACTAGACCAGGCTGCCCAGAGCCATGTCCAGCCTGGCCTTGAATATCTCCTGGGATGGGGCATCCACAACCTCCCAGGCAACCTGTTCCAGTGTGTCACCACCCTCTGCATGAAAAACTTCCTCCTAATATCTAGCCTAAACCTCCCCATCTGGTGTAGTGAGGCTTATTGCAGGATGAGGTCTCTCATTCCTGCAGAAAATGTCATCTGAACCGGACTTTCAAAGGCATCCTCATAGATTGCCTCTTTCATACCTAATTCTCTAATACAGTTTTAGGAGTCTTCCATAGATGATCATAAACCTGTGTTTAAAGGTATATCATAGTTATTTGGCCATGTTACTTGTCATGCAACAATCAGCCACTGAATTAACGAATGATTTTCTCCATTATGTTGGACTGTTGCATATAGTCTTTGCCTGAGGGCAAAGTGAGTAGTAATGGATGCCAGTTTTGAAACTTCTGGTCTATTTACTTCAGTGCTTTCTGCCCCCCATGTGCCATAACCACAGCAGCCACACCGGTACACTTTCTCTTAGTTTTTGTCTAAACTGGTGTACTAGATCCAGAAGTTCAGCTGCCCTGTATGGGCATGTCATTACATGTAATGTAGTCTGGTTGGGGGGGGCCACTGGTTTATCTTGCATCTTGTTTGTTTTCTTGCCTCATGATAGAGCCAGATCCATTTGAGATCTGTTCAAGTGGAGCCTCAAGAACCAAACTTTTAGTTTTTTCAGCTACCAAATCAAGGCGGTACAGGCTCACTTGTACAGGGGCCTTGGTAGTTTCTAACAATATATTCCTGACTTTTCTCAGGGGGGTGGTCAGATTTGTTTCTCCCCTGGTTAGTACGGTGACTTGTTGTGAGAGTCTTTCAACTCAGTCACATAATAATTGAATCTCATTTTCCAGAGTGAGATTTGATAAATCCAATTGATTCAAGGCCATTAGAAGTGGCCATGCCATAGTGAACCCAGCCAGCTGTCTTTTTTTTTTTTGTAACCAGTATATCTTCTCTGAGGCCATGAAGATACTCTGCTATGCAGGCCAGGGACTCATAAATATTGCCCCCCTATCCCACAAGGAGCCCCATTTTTCATTCACCGTGGAAATCCCATAACACGGGGATCCTAGAAGTCCCAGGATATGCCCTGGCTAGGTTTTGTCTAGAGGTTTTTTCCCACCCAATTATGTTCTTTAGGAATGCTATTTCTAGTATTCTTCTTTCCAGGAGAAAGAGAATGAAATACCTTTAAGAGGTTGATGCCTGCCTGGCTTGCCATTAATGTACAGTAAAAGGTAGAAATGACAGTGCCTTCAAATGGGATATAGTCACTACAGAGCAATAACAGCTAATAAAGAAGGAACACTGACTTACCCTGACAATCCCTGGCAGTTCAAGAGAGTGATCTCTATCCAGAAAGATGCCACTCCTTCAGCTGCTAACCCATAAGTGAGGATGAGGAGGGGTGGATCCAGGCTCCACCCCTTCCAGTCACTCAGGTGCACTGCTTGTGCCTGAGCTCCCTGGGTTAGCCACACCTTCTCACCTGGTACTCAGCCATTGGTTCAGGCCATGACCTGGCAATTCCACTGCAGACCACTAAGATCATCTAGTACAATGATAAACCTATCATCATAATGCACACTAAATCGTGACCCTCAGTGCCACATCTATACTTTCCTTGAAAACCTTCAGGGACGTTGACTGCCACCTCCCTGGGCAGCCTGTTCTAATACCTCACTACTTTTTCTGAGAGTAATTTTTTCCTAATATCCAACCTGAACCTCCATTTGTGCAACTTAGGGCCACCGCCTCTCACCCAGATGCTAGTTACCTTGGAAAAGAGGCTGAGTCCCACCACACTTAACCTCCTTTCAGGTAATTGTAGAGAGTGATAAGGTCTCCCTCAAGCCTTCTCTTCTCCAGACTGACCAATCTCATTTCCCTCAGCTGCTCCTTCTAAGGCTGGTTTTCCAGACCATTCTTTGGACGCACTCCAGGGCCTCAATGTCTTTCTTGTAGTAAGGTGCCCAAAACTGAACACAGTACTCAACGTGAGGCCTCAGCAGCGTCAAGTACAGGAGGACAATCACCTCCCCAGTTCTACTGACTACACCACTTCTGGAACAAGCCAGAACACCACAGGCCTTCTATGCCACCTGAAGACACTGCTGGCTCTGCTGGCTGTCGACTGACACCCTCAGATCCTTTCCTTTTGTGCAGCTCTGTAACCATTCTGCAACAAGCCTGTAGTGATGCATGGGCTTGTTATGACCAAAGAGCAGGACCCAGCACTTGGTTGTCTTAAAGCTCATACAATTAGCCTCAGCTCAACAATCCGGTCTATACACATCCCACTACAGGGACTTCCTAACCTCAAGCACATCGACACTTTCTCCTGACTTGGTGTCATCTGAAAAGTTAATGAGGGTACACTCAGTCCCCTTGCATTTAACTCCCTTTACCAGTTCCAGTGTGTCACCAACCTCTGTGTGAAAAAGCTTCCTCCTAATATCTAGCCTAAACCTCCCCATCTCAGTTTAAAACCATTCCCCCTTGTCCTATCGCTATTCACCCTTGTGAACAATCGTTCCCCCTCCTGTTTATGCACTCCCAGGGACTGTGTTATCTTGTAACACATCCCTTTAATTTAC
>NW_018364893.1:15915-17328 GCF_002078875.1 Numida meleagris | reverse complement strand
CCCAGTGTCACCCCAGTGTCACCCAGTGGCACCTTAATGTCACCCAGTGTCACCCCATGGCACCTCAGTGTCACCCAGTGTCACCCAGTGTCAGCCAATGGCACCCAGTGTCTCCCAGTGTCACCCAGTGTCAGCCAATGGCACCTTAATGGCACCCAGTGTCACCCCAATGTCACCCAGTGTCACCTCAGTGTCACCCAGTGTCACCCAGTGTCACCCCATGGCACCTTAATGTCACCCAGTGTCACCCAGTGTCACCCGGTGTCACCCCAATGTCACCTCAGTGTCACCCAGTGTCACCCAGTGTCACCCAGTGTCACCCAGTGGCACCCCAATGGCACCCAGTGTCACCTCAATGTCACCCAGTGGCACCCAATGGCACCTTAATGTCACCCCAGTATCAGCCAGTGTCACCTCAGTGTCACCCAATGGCACCCGGTGTCACCTCAATGTCCCCATACCTCCAGTGTCCCCACGTCCCCACAGTGTCCCCATATCCCCAGTGTCCCCATGGTGTCCCCAATGTCCCCATGTCCCCAATGTCCCCATGGTGTCCCCATGTCCCCCATTGCCCCCTTGTCCCCATGGTGTCCCCATGTCCCCAGTGTCCCCATATCCCCATTGTCCCCATGTCCCCAGTGTCCCCACGGTGTCCCCACGTCCCCAGTCCTGGTGCTGTGTGTGGTGGTGACATTGCCATGGCGGTGTCCCCATGTCCCCAGTGTCCCCAATGTCCCCATGGTGTCCCCAGTGTCCCCAATGTCCCCATGGTGTCCCCAGTGTCCCCATGTCCCCAGTGTCCCCATGTCCCCATGGTGTCCCCACTGTCCCCAGTGTCCCCATGTCCCCAGTGTCCCCAATGTCCCCATGGTGTCCCCAGTGTCCCCATGTCCCTATGGTGTCCCCAGTGTCCCCATGTCCCCAGTGTCCCCATGTCCCCATGGTGTCCCCACTGTCCCCAATGTCCCCATGTCCCCCATTGTCCCCATGTCCCCATGGTGTCCCCATATCCCCAATGTCCCCATGTCCCCGCAGTGTCCCCATGTCCCCAGGCCTGGGGCTGTGTGGGGTGGTGACATTGGGGTGGCGATGTCCCCATGTCCCCAGTGTCCCCATGTCCCCATGGTGTCCCCATATCCCCAGTGTCCCCATGTCCCCATGTCCCCCATTGTCCCCATGTCCCCATAGTGTTCCCATGTCCCCAGTGTCCCCATGTCCCCATGGTGTCTCCATGTCCCTCAGTGTCCCCATATCCCCAATGTCCCCATGTCCCCAATGTCCCCATATCCCCACGGTGTCCCCACGTCCCCAGTGTCCCCATATCCCCACGGTGTCCCCACGTCCCCAGTGTCCCCATATCCCCACGGTGTCCCCACGTCCCCAGGCCCGGTGCTGTGTGGGGTGGTGACATTG
>NW_018364893.1:7492-8952 GCF_002078875.1 Numida meleagris | reverse complement strand
GTGGGGACAATGGGGACATGAATGGGGACAATGGGGACATGAGTGGGGACAATGGGGACATGAATAGGGACAATGGGGACATGAATGAGGACATGAGTGGGGACAATGGGGACACGAATGGGGACAGAGGGGACATCAATGGGGACATTAATGAGGACATGAATGGGGACGTGGGGACATCAATGGGGACAATGGGGACATGAGTGGGGACAGTGGGGACACGAATGGGGACATGAATGGGGACAATGGGGACATCAATGGGGACAATGGGGACATTAATGAGGACATGAGTGGGGACAATGAGGACATGAGTGGGGACAATGGGGACATGAGTGGGGACAATGGGGACATGAATGGGGACAATGGGGACATCAATGGGGACAATGGGGACATTAATGAGGACATGAGTGGGGACAATGGGGACATGAGTGGGGACAATGGGGACATGAGTGGGGACAATGGGGACATGAATGAGGACATGAATGGGGACAATGGGGACGACAATGGGGACATCAATGGGGACATCAATGGGGTCAATGGGGACATCAATGGGGACATGAGTGGGGACAATGGGGACATGAGTGGGGACAATGGGGACATGAATGGGGTCAATGGGGACATCAATGGGGACATTAATGAGGACATGAGTGGGGACAATGGGGCCATGAATGGGGACAATGGGGACATGAATGGGGACAATGGGGACATCAATGGGGATAATGGGGACATCAATGGGGACAATGAGGACAATGGGGACATGAACGGGGACATGAATGAGGACACGAATGGGGTCAATGGGGACATGAATGGGGACAATGGGGACATTAATGAGGACATGAGTGGGGACAATGAGGACATGAGTGGGGACAATGGGGACAATGAGGACAATGGGGACATGAACGGGGACAATGGGGACATCAATGGGGACATTAATGAGGACATGAACGGGGACAATGGGGACATGAACGGGGACAATGGGGACATGAATGGGGACAATGGGGACATCAATGGGGACAATGGGGACACGAATGGGGACAATGGGGACATTAATGAGGACATGAATGGGGACAATGAGGACAATGGGGACATGAACGGGGACAATGGGGACATCAATGGGGACATTAATGAGGACATGAGTGGGGACAATGGGGACATGAGTGGGGACAATGGGAACATGAATGGGGACAATGGGGACATTAATGAGGACATGAACGGGGACAATGGGGACATGAATGGGGACAATGGGGACATGAATGGGGACAATGGGGACATCAATGGGGACATTAATGAGGACATGAGTGGGGACAATGGGGACATTAATGAGGACATGAATGGGGACAATGAGGACAATGGGGACATGAACGGGGACAATGGAGACATCAATGGGGACACGGTGGGAACCGCGGTGACAATAAAAGCGCTGACAATGGCACCGTCCTTTGGGGTCCTGTCCCTTTAAG
>NW_018364893.1:0-932 GCF_002078875.1 Numida meleagris | reverse complement strand
ATCGACCCCTTCATGAAGTGGGGGGGCAGCGTGGGGGGGGGCGCAGGCGGTGCCCCTGGCGCAGGAAGTCGTAGAGCTCGCTGTTCTCCACCCCCGGGTATGGGGTCTGCCCCAGAGCCGCGATCTCCCACATGGTCACCCCGAAGGACCACTGCCGGACCCACACGTTGGGGGGGGGCGGGGGGGGGGACAGGGATACGGCCGTGACACGATCTGATTGGCTGAGAGCTCGGATCTCCCGGAACGCCATTGGTTGGGGATGGGGAGCGGGGCTGGGGTCGCTTCCCATTGGCTGGGGGCAATGATCCACCTTGAGGTCCCTTCCCATTGGCTGGGGGCTGGGATTCACCCTGAGGTCCCTTCCCATTGGCTGGGGGCTAGGGGGGGGGCAGGGATGCGGCCATGACGCGATCTGATTGGCTGGGAGCTCGGATCTCCCAGAACGCCATTGGTTGGGGATGGAGAGCGGGGCTGGGGTCGCTTCCCATTGGCTGGGGGCTGGGGTCCACCCTGAGATCCTTTCCCATTGGCTGGGGGCTGAGATCTCCTGGAATGCTATTGGCTGAGGATGGCGTGGGGTGGGGGGCCAGGGATCTAGCCATGACGCGATCTGATTGGCTGGGAGCTGGGATCTCCCGGAACGCCATTGGTTGGGGATGGGGAGCGGGGCTGGGGTCGCTTCCCATTGGCTGGGGGCTGGGATCCACCCTGAGACCCTTTCCCATTGGCTGGGGGCTGAGATCTCCTGGAATGCTATTGGCTGGGGATGGGGTGGTGTGGGGGGGCAGGGATCCAGCCGTGACGTAATCTGATTGGCTGAGAGCTCGGATCTCCCGGAACGCCATTGGTTGGGGATGGGGAGCGGGGCTGGGGTCGCTTCCCATTGGCTGGGGGCTGGGATCCACCCTGAGATCCTTTGCCATTGGCTGGGG
>NW_018364892.1:0-13598 GCF_002078875.1 Numida meleagris | reverse complement strand
CTGTCCCACCGACAGCCTCTGGGGTCTGTCAGGCACACTGCTGTCCCACCGACAGCCGCTGGGGTCTGTTAGGTACATCGATCCCTGCCATCCAGCCCTTCTTTCCCCCATCAGGGCCATTGCCCCTGGCCTGGATGCAATGCCGGTCTCCAGGCCCGATGGGGCAGCGTGGCCGAGCGCTGAGGCCGTGCCCAGGGCTCCGCAGAAACGAAGCGGTTGGCCCTGCAGCTCTCCTGCACCGTGGACCTGGCTGTTGCCCATCTTGGCTTTGACCACCGCTGCCAGGGGCCATTGTGGTGCCGCACCGGAGGGGAAGCTCCACTGCGATGCGGCCTCACGGGTACGTGGCCACGGTGCCCCAGGGGCAGCTGTAGGCCCTGCAGTCGCGGCTCCAGCTCCCATATAGCTTCTTTGTGAGGTTGCTGGAGCTGTGCAAATGGAATCCCCTTCTCCCACCTGTGGAGATGTCAACAAGGATCTGCTGCTTCTTTGTGGAGCTGCAGCGCATGTGCATGTGCATGAGGGAGCTACTAGTGGGACACATGCTGTGCTTCCTGCAGTGCTCTCAGGACTAGCTCCAGGTGATGGATGCCTTCAGGAGAGCTGTCCTCATTGAGACAGTTTGGGCTGCAGCAAGGGTTTCAGCACATCTTCCTGAGCAGCTGGGAGGCAGAGGCCGAGTTCATGGCCAGCACAAGGACGCCACAGAGCTGTGCAGTGACTTAGTCCTTTGGGCACATGGTCAGGCATGCATGACATGACAGCTTCTACATCAAATACCTGCAGCTCTGCACCCATATCCTGGTGCCTGCCAGCATTTCTACGTATGCCATGGGCGTCTAGCCTTTTGGCTTGCCTGGCCACATGGAGTGAAGAGGAACTGTCTTGGGCCGCGTAGAAAACATATAGGTAATGCAGATCAGTAGCAGATCTCATATATATATATGTTTTGTTAAAAGGTAATAAAAAGCAACAAAAGCAAAAAAATAGTGGTATATGTGACCTTGTTTTGGTGAAATTAATGCATCGGCTTCTGGTTCAATGGCAGTGGCTGCAGGTCTTAGCGAGTTCCCAAGGGGTTCAACAGAGATTGTACAGAAAGAATTTGCTCCCTGGGAGCTCAGTCCGGCCACGTGCCTCTGAACGGGGGCGACGCCAGGGCCATGGCGGCCCAGGGCAGCTGAGAGGGGCTGTGCTAGGGTGGGGCCGAAGGGTGGGGCTGGGGCACCTGTGACATCACAGTGGACGCGTCACAGTGCAGGGCTGGTATTGGGGCCATAAGCAGGCAGTGCTGCTCCACTTTGGCCTGGGCCATCGGTGAGTGCAGCAGCAGGGGGAAAGCTGGGCTGGGCTAGGTGCAAACACCGGCCTGCAAGGGGTTTGGGAGCCTGCAGTGATGGCCCAGCGCCCAGGGGACCCTGTGAGCGGCTCTCTGGGCAGTCACCACCAGTGTGGCCTCAGCCCCTGCTGCCTCCCAGCTCCCTCGCCCCCGCTCCTACCTGACCCCAGGGGCTGTGGCTCCTGGCCCTGCTCCCCCAGCCGCACGCGAGCTCCCACCCAGCCCCACTGACCTCCACCCTCTCACCTCTTCCAGATCATGGCTTTGGCGTTCGTCTTTGCCTTGTTCGTGCAGAGAGTGCCACGTGTTGGTGATGAGTTGGATGCAGTCACGCTCTTGCGCATGCGGGAGCGTGAGGCGTACCTGTCAGAGAAGATGACACAGCTGCTGCTGGAGATAGAAGAGAAGAACATGGAGCAGAGCAGGACGGGCCTGCAAGCCCTGCTCTTTGCTGCACTGCCGTACTGGAAGATTTGCAGTGCTCTTTGTCTTTTTGTCCTTCTATTTTGGGTCATGTGGAAGATCCAGAAAAAGTTCTGGGGTGTTGAAGACAGCAGTGATAAGGAGAGCTCCAGCAGGGAGGAGCAGCAGGAGCACAAGGAGGTGAAAGAGGAGGAGGTTTCTCTTTTCCTTGCAGATGTGCTCCGGCCATTGGAAAGCTATGAAGGCCGCTGTAAAGAGATGCTCTCGCTGTTGGATCTCCTCGTCAAGATATCTCAAACTATCTTGTCAGATACTTTCTTTCCAATGCCAGAGCGCCCCATCGGGGTGGGCAGTGCCTATGAAGGCTGGGGTCCCACTGAGGCTGAACCTGACTTCTGCCTGCTTGTGCCCCTGACAGCTCCCCGTGGGCACGTTTTCCACTTGGAACTGGGCACTGCAGGGGAGCTGCCAGCGAGGAACTCCCGTATCCGTGTAGAGTTGGAATGCACGTGCGGGAGGGAGCAGGAGATGGGCATGCTGTGCTTCCTCCACGCCTCTGAGGATGAGCTGAAAAATCAGGACCCCAGCCTCCTACACAGCCTCTGCACTGGCTTCTACCTGGACATGGAGAAGACTGCCCACTGGTTCCTGCTACTGATCGAACATGCCCAGAAATGCATGCCTCAGTCAGCAACATGGAACATAAATGTGACGCTGTCCGGGCGCTGCTGCAAGCTTCATCTCAGGGATTTCTACGGAATAACCGTCTGTGTTAAGATTGCGTTTGGCATACAGCAAGACAATACGGACATCTTTCTGAGCAATTACGAAACACAGCCTGCTAGTATCGCCAGCACAGCCTGGCCACAGAGCTGTGCTGTGGCAGAGGTGAAGTTCTTCCAGCACATAGCCGCCCATTCCCAGGGGGGCAATTTCTGCCACAGATATTTGCAAGTTTGTGCCCGTACCCTGGTGGGCCAAACCTTTCCTACCTATATAGTGAAGACAGTGCTCATGAACCTCCTGACTGCCATCCCTTTGGAAGGCTGGGATAAGAGGCATTTCCTGCTGCGGATGGATGACATCTTGCACTACCTGCGCTGCTGCGTGGAGGAGAAACGTCTGGACCACTTCTTCATAGGAACTGAGGAGTTGCCTTCAGAGATTATCTTGCCACAGGATTTCCAAGTGTCCCAACCGCTCAACCTATTCCAGCACCTGGCGCAGGACCTGGAGAAACACGAGAAGGTGCTGCATGAGTTGGAGCAGCTGCAGGATCAGTGCAGAAGTCTGCTCATCTTCGGGTGGTGGGAGACGTCCACTTTTCCCACAGCCGAGCACGCCAGACATGGAGAAGACGCCGCTCAGTAGGCAGCAGAAATTGCTCCTGAATGTTTTCTCCACAGTAGATCCACTCTGGGGCAGCCAGACCCCATGTCGATGAGGAAGGTGCTGCACGGACGCTTGTAACAGAGACTCCTCAAACCAGCTGGGCAGAGAGCACCCAGCCTCAGCGAGAGCGTCCATTTGCTCTGGGAGCATTGTCCTCTACAAAACCCGGCAATAAATGGCTTGTTTGAACAAATGAGTGCCCAGCTTCTTCTTGCAGGCATATGTCAGAATGCTGCCAGTTCTTTCATGTTGTAGAAATTGACCAGTCCTTCTCAACTACTCATGAATCTTAGCAAAATTACATTGAAATTGAGATCAGATGCCCTCCAAGCATCTTCTACACCAGTATTTTTTAATCGCGCTGTGCGCGCTGCTGGCAGGCGGCACCCTGGTGGCCCTGCTTCTGCAGCTGCTGCATTGGCTGCGCGCCGACGGCGACCTCGTGGAGCTGTAAGCGGAGTGGCAGCAGAAGAAGCCAGGTAAAGCCGCCTGTCTGCTTGCAACCCCCGCCGGGAGGGAGGTGGCAGAGTCGGCTTGGTGTGGTAGTGGATGTGAAGGCGGTGGTGGCGGTGACCCCGACCCCAGGTGTGGGTTTCCATGAGGGGAAGGGGCGCGCGAGTGCGTGGAGGTGAGAGGTTTCCTCGCGAGCTCGGGCTGACGTTACCTCAGCTCCGTGAACCTGGCCTCTGCTGCCCCACGGGTTTGTCTGAAGAACGACAAAAATCACCCTAAAAGCAGAATTCTCAGCCGTTTATCCACAAGGTTTGCGGGTGCCCCTTGCATGCACCTCCCTCCAGGGCAGCTACCGAGGGACCTGTTGAATAAAGCATTTATCTTATTAGTATTATATATATATATATATATATATTAGTAACTTTGCGGTGACTGGGCTTGCCCCAAAACTATTGTTTTGCATCTTTTCTGGTCCTATGTCCAGTTCTGGGGTAACAAACAGTTCTGAGCAAACGCATTGCTCAGGAGGCTGCACCAAAGGAGGGCTGATAAGAAAAGGGGATGCTTTACTGCCTCGGATCCTGGTCACTGTGGAAGGGGCTCCTGGGGCACTCTATGCTGTTGCATGTGGCTGTTCCCCCCTTTGGGCACTTCTGGGAGCCTTTGGAACAACTGCAGGTGAAGGGTGGTCTGCCCAGGTCAATGATCTGCTTCTTTTCCTAGTCTGCTTAGCTCCTGTTTCAGCTCCTTGCATTATCAAGCAGATCTCAGTTTTACAGTAGGGCTGGAAGAGTTTATATATAGCATGCTAAACATCAGTATTAACACTTGGATTGAATGGATTTCCTTGCCAGAGAACTGTCTCCTGGAAGACATAAGGGAACAGCACCATGCAATTGCAGTCTGTGAATTTTCATCACTTTTCTGTAAGGAGTTGCTTTTGGCACCTGTGGGTAGGAAGACTCTAAAAAGGTATCAGACAGGATTTTCAGCTCTTGCGTTGGCCTTTCTAATCAGTCTGTAATTCTGTTCACTTGCAGACAACTAAAGATCTGTAAAAACCCTAATTTTTACTTGCTTAATACTGGCTGGATCAGATGAGCCACAAATTTTGGAGTATTCCACCTCAGCTTAGCCAGCAACTCGATCTGGGATGCTGTGAGCTCTGGATTTAGATAGTTGAGGTGAAAATGGAGCCAGAGCTGTCAGTCACTGTACAGCATCCTCTTGCATTAACTGGTGGGATGGTGAAGCTCGTCTGAAAGGTAATGGGAGAGAAAACATTGTAAGTTGTCCTGTGTGTGAAATGAAACCATAAGGTGGGTTGAGGCAGGGAGACAGGACTGCCTTGGGTGAAGCAGCATCAAGAAAATGTGTCTGGGGGGAACAGAGGGATGAAGATTTGAGTTTGAGGCAGTCATAGAATCATAGAATGGTTTCGGTTGGAAGGGACCTTCAAGATCATCCAGTTCCACCCCCTTAATATAGGCAGGGACACCTCTCTCTAGAGCAGGTTGCTCACAGTCCCATCCAGCCTGGCCCTGAATCCTTTTCCAAGGAGGGGGCATCCACAACCTCTCTGGGCAACCTGTTCCAGTGTCTCACCACCCACACAGTAAAGAATTTCTTCCTGATGACTCATCTAAATCTACTCTCTTCCAGTTTAAAACCATTTCCTCTTGTCCTGTCACTACCTGCCCTTATAAAAAGTCTCTCCCCAGCTTTCCTGTAGGCCCCCTTCAGGTACTGGAAGGCTACTATAAGGTCTTCCCGGGAGCTGTTCATTTGAGAATGGTGGTGCAGGTGAAGGTTGGCACTGGGAGGGGATTGAGAGGAGAGCAGGGCAAACTTTATTAAGAGTTTGTCAAGAAAGCTGTTTGAAATGTGTATGTGGGACTGTTTTTTGTGACCAGCCAACGGGATGCACAGCAAACTAGGAACAAAGATGGAGGCCATCTTCAGGTTGGACAGAAGAGGTGGGATAATGTGGGGATCGTTTCCCTGTGGAGTTGGGTTTGGGAGTGTTGAGACTGTTGGTTTGGGCCCCAAATTTATTGAGGCAGTTCTGTTGTCTACTTTCTGTTGAAGCTTGCTGTGAAAGTGCTATTCTATATAACAGAACACAAAAGTGTACACAAGTAATACATGGCTCTAAGAACACTAAATATGTGAAAATCTGCTGTAAATACTCTGTAACACTGTGCATAAAGCCTGAAGTTATATACTAAGTCCATTAGGTAGTTCCCTTACTATCAGAAAACTACATTAAAAAATCACATCTGTGTGTACGGTCCTTGCAAAATTCATGGAAAGACTCAGGGCAGAGAAATTGGAGAGATCTCCACAAATACAAACTGTTTTGCAGAGCTTTTGTTGCGAGGGTCTATGTGTGATGTACATGGAGATCTAGGGGCTCTCAGGTAGACATTGTATTCATAGAATCACAGAATCCCCAAGGTTGGAAAAGACCTCCAAGATCATCCAGTCCAACCATCCACCTACCACCAATATTTCCCCAATAAACCGTGTCCCTTAGTACGACATCTACACGTTTCTTGAACACCTCCAGGGATGGTGACTGCCTGTTCCAGTGCCAGAGCAGTATTATTTGACAGTAGCCTTTAGCCTCATTGGGAACTTTGAAACGTTTTCATTAGTCTTTAAAAATTCCCCCATTAAGAGCAATGTATTCATTTTCTGATGGACCTATTTCAACTTGTTGAGAAGAATCAGTCAGAATTTTGTAAATGTAAGCTTCTTTACTTTGCTTTACTTTGTCATTAGCTGAAACATGCAGCTGAGATGGTAGCATTTAAGTGGCATTTTGCTGGTTGCTCTGCCAGGCACATATGGGATAGTGACACCACAGTGCTGGTCATATCCCCTCAGTGGGGGAAACAGAAAGGACAAATACTAGCAAAGATGTTTCTTTATCCTGTGAACTGTAATTACAAAGCACTGCCTTCATGTTGGTAGGACCAGTTTCACTCCACTGATTCACTTCTATAGGGAAACATCTGGATTTCATCATTGATAGGTGCTGGATTATTTCCCATGATGTAAATATTTGTGTGATCAAGGAGATGAGCATTACTGGGTACTGAATGACTTTCTTTTTGTTGTGTCTCAATAGCAGATCAGCAGTCACTCTGAATGTTGTGTTTTTCACAGTCAGCATAGTGTTACCAAGCTAAGCTGGATCCTTCCATGTATGAATGTGTACATACGTGAAAACCTACTCCTTAAACTTTATTTTTCAATTTGGCACAGTTAATTTTTAAGCCTATTTGCAGTATCAACAGGACATTTATTCTAGAAGCAGCTAGTTTTTGATACAGCATATGAGCTAGATCTTAAATTACGTTAACTCCCAGTAACTCAGTGCTTGGTAGCTATCAGCATTTAGAAATCAGTGGAAAACTTTCCTTATCTCAGTTCTGGCCACAGAGCAAGATCCTGAATAACTTCAGTGAAGCTGCCCAGGACATGTTGAGAACAGGGGAACTGTGTGATAGGAGGAAGTAGATTTGTTTTCAGTAGCAAGAGGAGATGAGTGTGGTAAACAGGGATGAAGGTGTGTCCATGTGCTCTTCTCTTCACATCATACTTGTTTCCACAGGTTTTCTGCCAACAGAAAAAAAAATTAATCTGCGATGAACCCCCATGTTTCTTGTGGTTAATTTAAGGAATTGGGAATATACTGAAATGAAACTGTAGGAAGAGTGTGTAAATAAGCATTAGTGGCAGCAGCCTTCTGATGCAATTATTAATAGAAGTTATTCCTACAACTTCAGTGACATCTCTTTCCACCTCCCATGTTCATAACCTTCTTCTCTGGCCTAACTCTAGAAGTTTGAACCTTCAGGTTAGTCAGCGTCACAGTGTACTGGTTGGAGTTGATGGTTTGTCTGAGTTTCTGGAAATCCAGAAGGATCACCCTTGCCTATCTCCGTGCACTGCTGTTTTGACTCTGGCTTTAGTGGTGATACCACATCTCCTCACCATAGAACCACAGAACCATAGAATTGCTCGGGTTGGAAAAGACCTTCAAGATCATCAAGTCCAACCACAGCCTAAACCAGTAATGTTGTGACCCAGGGAACTGGCACCTTCAGCCTCATATTGGTTCTGTAGGTCCCGACAAACTTGCATACAGTATTCTGTCTGTGTGAGCATTTGTGGGACTCACTTGGCACAAATTTTTTAGTATTCCAGCATTGCCACCATCATTTCCAACACACTGGAGCTGATAGTCTGCTCCATACACAGTTTCCTGATTGTAATCTGCTGATTCATGTGGATGAGCTGATGAAGATGCTCTTTGTTTCATGGTATGACACCTGTGCATGGCTGTCTGGAACATGGCTTGTCTTTCGTGTTGCTGTCACCACTGCTGAAATGTGCCACTCACTGTCTCCCTGTGCTGACTTTCACTGTTCAGTCTCCATAAACGTTTGGCGAGCGTTGATGAGTGTCAGTAGGTGCCGTTTTTTTCTGAATGGAGGAATTCACTTCCATACCTGTGCTTCATACACACTTCCATGTCAGAATCTATTTTGTCAGACTGCCCCTCTGATGCCATCTGTAGCATGACAATGAAATTTAAGAGAGTGTTGGGAATACCGTGTTATCCTCTACTGCCATACAACCTACATCCACCTCTGATGCTGTTGGCAAGCATAATAAAATAGGAGACATTACTTTTGGAACAGCCCTCTTATTAGAAACAAACAGCATGGCTGCATACTACTGAGAAGTCTTCTCGCTTTGGATTTATGCATACTACATTCAGATTGACAGTCATCAAGAACTATCCATTTGGAAAACGAATGAATGGAAATGTTCAGAAAAAATTGTTCTGAACAACTGCGGAGGAGAGGATCTCCTGTATATCCTGAGGAAAAAATGTAAAGTATTTCTTCTCTGAAAATCTGACAGTGATCTTTCAGAAGTGCACTACTCCTTATTTCCATTTTCCTATGCCTCAAAAAAGCTGTCATTTAAATAGACATCTTCAAAAGGAAGCAAGGGGCATCAGTGTGGCTAAGTGGTAATTATGGCAAAAATTCAAATGCTATATGGTAGAGTTGGTAGGAATACATGAAACTCCTCGGTAAGAAGCCCCCTTGCCCTCTCTTACCTTCTCTCTAAACTCAACCTTCCATCCCTTTCCTTAACTATCATGTATGTTAGCTCCCCTAGCCGTCTTGGTGGCCCTGTGCTGCTGTTTCTCAGTATTTGTCTCTTAACAACAAGGTCCAAAATTGAACACAGTACTCCAGATGCAAACTCAAGATGCTGTTGCTATTGCAGCCCAGTAGCATTTATTTCTGACTTATGTTCAGCTTGCAGTTGGCTTTTCATCAGGATCTCAAGTCTTGTTTGGGGATATGATACCCAACCATTTGGATGCTGGTTTGCAGTGCTGTGTAACACTATTCAGTCCCAGGTGCAGAATTTTTCATTTGACTTTGTTGATCTTAATGAGGTTTGTCAGACCATTATTACAGCTTGTTAAGGCTCTCTGAGAGGCAGTCCTACCCTCCAGCATAACAACTGCTCCTTTGAACTTGATATTATCTCAAAATTTGCTGAAAACACTTGTTTCATTCCATCACCTGGGTTATTAATGAAGAAGATACTGAAAGATACTGTGCATGGAGAGATAGCTCTTAGAACTGGTCACCAGTTAACTTTGAGTGGTTGGTTGCTCCAGCCTGGTGTTCACTTACACTGTAATCAACTCATCTAGACCCGTCCTATTTCTCTAATGTTGCTTCAAAGATGCTGTGGGAAACAACACAGAAAGCTATGTAGTCAAGATATAAAACATCTGCTGCTCTCCCCTTGTCTACAGAGCCAGCTGTGTCATCACAAAAGTCAATTAAGTTGTCAGGCAGTCTGTGTCTGTGGTATATCTATGCTGGCAGTTAGCAGTCTCCTTCTTGTCTTTCGTATGTTTGGAAATTGTTTTAGGAGGAATTGCCACATAATTTTCCCAAGGACTGAGATTAGGTTCTGTGACATTTGCTTTTCTCCAGTCACTGGAGACCTTCTCTAAAGATCTGTACCACTGCAGTGATATTGGTTGGTTCTTGTAGCTTCTGGATACACGTATCAATCTGCTGATATCTCCAGTTTGTTTCTAGTTTGGTCTTCCTCTGATGCTGGTAGTACTTCTTTCCCCCAGAGGCTAACCTCAGGAGTATGGCAGACCAGAGAGATCTTGCCAGTAAAATTCGGGCAAAAAAGACAACGTGAGTCCTTCATGTTTTCCTGTGTCCTTTATCACTTCATTGCCATCTCTATACTGAGTGGTGGTCTCACTGTCTTTTGGTCTTCCTTTTGTTGCTGCTATACCTGTAGAAGTCCTTTTTGCCTTTTGCTTTTCTCACCAGCTTTGACTGCATCTGAGTTTCAGCCTTGCTGATTCCATCTCTGCATGCTTGGATGGACTTCTCCATGGCCACATCCACTGCTGCACCATGGGCTCCTCCATGGCTGCAGGTGGAGATCTGCTCCACACAGTGCCCATGGGCTGCAGGGGAACAGCCTGCTCCACCATGGGCCTCTCCTGGGCTGCAGGGAGCTGCTGCTCCATGCCTGGAGCACCTTCTGCCCTCCTCTGCCCCGACCTTGGTGCCCACAAGGCTGTTTCTCATTTTCTCACTCCTGTCTCCCCCAGCTGCGAAGCAGTTTTTCCTTATCCTAAATCTGCCCTCCCAGAGGCAGAGCCAGCATGGTTCATAGCTCAGCTCTGGCCAGCAAGAAGGTTGATTCTAGAGCCAGCTGGATCTGGCTCTGATCTAACAGCTTCCAGTTAGCTAACTTCTGGGTTCTGCTCCCAGAGGCTGCCCCTGCAGCCTCCTTGCTACCAAAATGCCGTGTAAACCACATGCACAGAATAGCCTGTGCCTGCTTCCACCTCCTTTGTATTTTCTTTTTGCAGCTGAGTTCAAGAGTGTTCTGTAAGGTTCAAGTAGCGTGAGATGGGTTAAGATTGAGTTGCAATTCATAACATCAACTTGAATTTGGCTGAATTATATGGCATAATTGGAGCTAATAGGCTTTAATGTGCCTGCAGTAAGTGCTACGCAAATAGCAGTAACTTAACTAGATAACTGACATATCAATGTCAGAACAAAGCACATTTATCTTGTTCAAAATTCAGACGCCGTCCTATGATATGTTTATGCACTCTACACTGCTTAAATGCTGAAGGTAAGAGAGAGAAGGAAAGTTGTGTAAAGGTTACAGGTAATACCTGTTGTCATCCACATACCAGCTCCACGCTTCATTGCACCTTTGTGTAATTGAAATGATTTTTATAACTGGCCTTTGTATTTTCCTGAACCGTTCTCTGCAACAAGTTGAATGTCACCAGTAATACTGAAATTTGTTTTCTCTCAAAAGCCCTTAAAGGGAGGAGCGTGGGCCCCAAACCCCATCATCCAGCCTGGCCATGAGCACTGCTGGGGCTGGGGCCCCTCTGGGCAGCCTGTTGCAGTGCTTCACCACCTTCATCATGAAGAATTTCATCCCAGCATTTAATCTGCATCTGCATTCTTTTAGATCAAAGCCATTACCCCTTGTTGTATGGCTACACCACCTGATGAAAAGTTGCTCCCCAGCTTTCCTGCAGCCCCTTTAGGTACTGGAAGGCTGCAGTGAAGTCTCTCCGACGCCTTCTATTCTCCAGGCTGAAGAACCCCAGCTCTCTCACCCTCTCTGTAGAAGAGGTGCTTCAGCCCTTTGACCAGCCCTGTGGCCTGTCTCAGTAGGATTTGCTTGCACAAATCTGCTTGTGGGAGTGTGAGGTGGAGGTGTAGTTTAACCTACCAGGATTTTATTGCTGTGTATAACGAAAGAAATAGAGGGGAAAAAAGTATGGAAGGGAGAGGAGAGGTCATGGAGGGGACTGTACATTGAAATATGATAGCTTTAAACCAGACTAGTATATATATTTTATCCAGTTGCCTAAATACTAGTGACCTTTGAACAGAGGCAAGCTGTGGATTTCAGTAACCTCATCTGCTCATCACAGTAGAGACAAAGTTCAACCTGACCTATATATGTAAGCAATAATGAAAAACACCGTGCTCTGTGTTTAAAGAGCACAGCTGGTTAAAGGGGAGTAGGTGTATGTAGCTGTGGCTAGGAATCAATTTAGAAACAAAAATAGCGCTATTAAATCAGTATAAATAAAGTATTTCTTTTAAATATCTGGTTTAAAAAATGGAAGATTAACACTGAAGATTTTATTTTTGTGAGTCAAATGCCCCCTACCCCCAGGGTGGCAAATAGCAGCTCTAGAAATACTTTCAATGGAAAAGGTCAGTTGTTCTGAAGAGACAGTGGTGGAAACGCTCAGCATAATGACTTGAACTTGACGACAGCTGACTTTTATTCCAGGAGATGGATGCACTGAAAACTCTCAGTTAAACAGAAAACTTCTTACAGAATTTCCCAAGTCAGAAGGTACTTGCAAGGATCGTTCTCCTTCTTCCCTTTACAATAAACCAGCTTCTCTAGATTTTGCCTCAGAGCTCACGTATACAGGTTGTGGCTTTGGCCTCGACTATACTGCTCCTGTTACAGGGAGTAAACATGGTTGAACGGTTTACCTACAAGGAAGATGTAAAGGCTGCCAATAAAAATCTCGTGATGTGTTGCTTCCAACGATTGCAATTTATTTAGAGAATTGCATTGTCTATGTCATGATACACAAACCTATTTAATAAAGATCTCAGAGCTCAGAGCAGAGGGGCAGGATCACCTCCCTTGCCCTTCTTGCCACGCTGCTTTGGATGCAGACCGGGGTATGGTTGGCTTTCTGGGCTATGAGGGCACACTGCTGGTTCACATCCAGCTTGCCATCCACAAGTACCCCCAAGTCCTTTTCTGCAGCTCTGTCCTTTTGTCCCCTAGCTTGCAGTACAAGCAACACTTTGCTTCAGTAAGAAAGTGATTTTAGAAATGGATTTCTTTTGTATGTGAAATATGGGAAAAGCATTATGCCTTCCAGTTTCTCCATAAGTCCAAAGCTTACACAAAAAAAGATGACACCTCCTTCTAACTATAGCAGAATTTCACTGAAAAGCTGATGATCAGCAAATTCTGCTTGTCATGCGAAACTGGGAAACTAAAAACTAATGTTGTTACGTCTACAAGCATTTTAAAGAAACTGATTTTTTTTAAATAAAAAATAAACTTAAAACTCAATTTATTCTTGTATTCTTGTATTTTCTCCCTCCTATTTTAATCTTAGCTGCTTTACTGGTTGAAATGAAAAAGTCTGGATAGAAAAACAGTGTTCTGAACCTGCTATATAAGTAGGGACAAAATAGACATATTTGACATTTGGATAAGTGCTGGGATGGCAGACCAGCGTATACCAATTCATTTTGGCCACTCTGCATCTACCAAATTCACAATAGTAGGATGTAAATGGTCTCCTTGAGATCATCTACATTACTCTTCAACACAGAAACTGTGAAACAGCTTAAGATGACATCAGTAAAAAACTTAAATTGATTTTAGTTGTGCTAAATTCCCACATGACAGGACTTCAGCACGGATATTTTTCTCCAGTTCTTTTCAGTCTGAAGGGGTCATGCTTTATTGAATCTTTATTTGTCAGTGGTGAACATGTACAAGACTTCCTGTTAATTGCTGAAAGTTTAATTTCGTTGAGATATTTTTTTATCTGTAAGATGAAATGTGAGCTACAGAACAATCAGAATATTTTATCAGGTAGGCTTTAGGCCATTTCATCTATTGGATAGTCCTTCTGTTTTAAACATGTAAGGGTATACGTAAGTTGCTGTTTTCATTTGCTATTAGTAGTCTGTGCATGAAGGCCTGTATCCTCACTGAAGTCAGTACAAAGCTTCCACTGACCTCAGTGTTGCAGGATCAAACCCTTAGTCATTAGCATGTTGTAAAAACGGCTGTTGTCCCAGCCAATTTCAATGGGCCTGACTACAATTGC
>NW_018364891.1:14263-16319 GCF_002078875.1 Numida meleagris | reverse complement strand
GCACACGCAGTACATGGATGATATTGTTGTGTGGGGCAATACCACAGAGGAAGTTTTCAAGAAAGGTGAGAAAATAATCCAGATCCAGAATCTGTGGAAAGAGATCGCTGCCTGAATAAAGAATAAGGTTGTAAAAGTGCACCATGTAGATGCTTATGTGACCAAGAGTTGGGCTACTAAAGAAGAACCAAATAACCATCAGGCAGATCGAGTGCCAAAATTGAGGTGGCTCAAATAGACGTGGACTGGCAAAACAAGGGTGAATTATTTCTAGCTCGGTGCGCCCATGAGACCTTGGGCCATCAAGGAAGAGATGCAACATACAAGTGGGCTAGAGACTGAGGGGTGGACTTAACTATGGACACTATTGCACAGGTTATTCACGATTGTGACACATGCGCCACAATTAAACAAGTCAAGAGGATGAAACCTCATGGGGGGGAAGGGTGATGGCAACAGAATAAATACGGGGAGGCGTGGCAGGTTGATTCTACCACCTTGCCATGAACCCGCGATGGTAAGCGTTATGTGCTCACCATGGTGGAGGCAACCACTGGGTGGCTCGAAACATTTCCAGTAACCCATGCTACAGCCCAAAACAGCATATTAGGCCTTGAAAAACAAGTCCTGTGGCGACATGGCACTGCGGAAAGAATTGAGTCAGATAAGGGACTCATTTCAGAAATTCCCTTGTGGACAGTTGGGCCAAAGATCATGGTACTGGGTGGATTGATCATATATGTTGAAAGCAGTGGGTGGCAGAACATTTAAGCACTGGGAGAAGCATTTGGCAGAAGCCAGATGGTTGGTCATACTAGAGGATCAATCCATCACGACGGTCCTGCTCAATCCAGCTCCCTACATACTGTAGAGAGAGAGATCCCGGTAATACATGTAAGAGGCATGTTGGAAAAAACTTCTGGAAAGGGCTAACCTCTCTGTGGCACTGTTTTTGCTCAGGGACCTGGTCCACCTGGTGGGTAATGCAGAAAAATGGGATGTTCAATTTGTACCACGAGGGAATTTGATGCTAGGGGAGCGCAGTCTGCAATTCCATGTGCATACATGTATACTTGTGTAAGTGTTCATGGTTAGTGCATATTAATCATTGTTTGTTTGAATAAATATTAGGCATGATGTAGTCATATGGAATAAGGGGTGGAATGTCATGGTTTTATGATTTTTGTTATTGGTATTCCACGTCAGAACATCTCACCTTCAGCACAAGAGTAAGGCCTTCCATTTTGGACACCCTCCCTCTCATTTTATTTGATTCATTAGCTTCAATTCCAATTATGGTGTAATATACTGTGTTATTTTGCATTTTGCTATCATATTTAGTAAATCAGTTTTCTGCCTTAGCTTGTTGCCGCTGCTTTGTTTTTAAGCCCATCTCCCGACCTTTTCCCCTTTTTCCCTACCCCCTGGCCCTTTTTGCTGGGGCATGGGTCCATGAGTTCCTCCACCCCATTTAGTCACGGCACTGGGCCGAACCAGTCCCGAAACTGTGACATGTCGTCACCAGAACTTTGGGTTTTTTTGATAATCGAATGGCCTACATAGCATCGAGTTTGTGGGCACCTGATGGCATTCACCTTTCCCAAAGGGCGTGAAGGGTCCTTGTGGAAAATCTAGTGGGGCTCACTGGGAGGGCTTTAAATAGGTCTGAAGGGGGGCAGGGAGGGTAGTGAGCCTTCCCTTCCCATGATGAGGTGTGGAACGGCATAGATATTTTAGAGGGATAGGGTGCTAGCAGGAGCCTTGTAGGATACACTGCCTTGAGAGGTGCTGGCAACACTGCAGCACATACAAAGTCTTGTGATGATGATGCAGTGACTGCTGGGGCAATAGAAGGTAACGGGGAAAATCAAGGGAAATACTTAAAAGGAATTAAGGAGTCATCCTTTTAGGCGGTGACGAGAGCAGCTGCCCAGTTGAAGTGCCTCTACATCAATGCACACAACTTGGGAAACAAACAGGAGGAGCTGGAAGCCACTGTGCTGCTTAAAAACCACAATACAGTTGCCGTCACCAAAACCTGGTGGGGTGATTCCCA
>NW_018364891.1:9546-11490 GCF_002078875.1 Numida meleagris | reverse complement strand
TTTGAAGCACTTTACACAATGAGGGCACTTGTACAGTCTCTCCTTCGAATGGATGCACTGGTATTTAAAGCAGACAGAACACCTTTCACAGCTTTTCCCACACTCCTCACATGAGTTCCGCCTTCTCTTCTGGCACACTTCCTTGCTCCTCGGGTCTTCATGCTGCTTTTGAGCTCCGCTGAAGTCCAAGGGGTTCCTTGCTCTCTTTCCCGGATGGTTTCGCAGTGCCTTCTTGAAGTGCTCTCCTTGCTCCAGCCCGCACTGTACATCCATCCCTTCTGGTTTCTCCCACTGAGACGCAGCCGCTCTCTCTTTCAGCCACATCGCTTTTCTGCAGATCCTCCTTTATATAGCTGTCCTCCCACCTCCTGCTGGATGACAGGAAATCCAGGAATAGCACACAGTACCCAAAATACTGCCCAGCCAGAGATGGCTTTTGCCAGCCCCAGCCTCCTCTTTCTCCCCTCACCTCACCTGGGCTGAGCTCTGCTGCCACCTCCGCGGGGCTGCACACATGTGGGATCCAGGGGTCTTCTCCTCCTTCAAGCAGGGAGATCACCACGGGTTTGGGGAGGGGAAGTGGAGCTTAACTGAAAGAAAGAGTGGAAGTGAGAGCATTTCCATGATTCTGGCAGAGCTGCTTGTCCAGCAACTCCACTATGTGTCCCTCCCCACTGTGAAGCTCCAACTGGAGTCTGAATGACACATACTGCCTTCCTTTGGAACCCAGAGCACCTTCTACATCTCTGAGAATTATGCAGGGACGCATTCTTGAACATTCACTTCAGGTAGTATTGTTTATTTTATTCCAAACTGCTCAATGACCAAGGCTTTCAAAAGGTTTATGGGAATTGAACAGTAACGCACATCATGCTAAAGGAGTTACCGGGGAGTCATCTGGACGCCGGAGCTGGTGGCAGCGCGCAGTGCAGCAGCACAAGGGCTGCTTGCAGGGAGCTGCTCCTCCCCTGCAGGCTGATGCCTGCTTGCCAGCAGTGACTGTGGGGCTTCCATCACAGTGCTGAGCACACCAAGCCCTTCTGAAACTCATGCTTCTCTGAGTTTCATTTCTTGTTGCTGTTGTGTTAGTCAACAAGTAACAGCACTGCATTCCTTCTATGCCCTGCTTGCAGAGGCTCATTCTGCACAGCCAGAGGTGCCCTAATAAGAAGGAAAGGCAGCAGACGGAGGATCGGTTTGGTTTCTTACAAATCATTCTCTATACCCTGCAAAGGAACCCTAACACCCCTCCCTTGGGTGTGCACGTGGCAGGAGCGCAGAGTCCCCGCGCACCCAGCACTGCTTGCTTGCTCTATATCGTAATAAATAAATTTATGCAACAATTGGCGGTTGCTGTCAATGAATTTATTACAGTTTGCTTAAGGCACTTTCTGTGGTGAGTAATTGTGGAGATATTGGGTGTTAGCAAAGTTAGTCTTCCCAAGCTGCATGGACCTCCTTTGATGTGAGAGGGGATAGCAGGCCATGCCCTGTCCCCACAGATGGGAAAAACACCTGCTGGCAAGCTAAGCGGGCGGTTACTAGATTTTGAGATGTCAGCTGAAGTACAATTACACTAAGCAGAGTGATTCCTATAAGCAGCTAAACTAGAATTAACACACTGAATAAATGATTGATTCTTTCCACTATAGTTCAAGTACAAACAATAGTCCATTTTAACTGATCCCAACAATTGCAGTTCTTGTGCTTCTAGGTTGTTCTGTTGCAGACAGGGTACCCATTCATCCCATCTGTCAACTACATTGCTCGTGTTGGATATTACCCCAAAACCAGTTGGGTAAGGGGTTGTCTAGGGGTTGTCCCACCAAAAATGTCGTGAACGGGTTCCCCGGTGACACAGTTGACAAACAAAGTGCATCTTGTCCCGTCAGGTTGGCTAGGGTGACCCATATATTCTGCTTTGGTTGAGTTGGAGTCCAAACT
>NW_018364891.1:4588-7316 GCF_002078875.1 Numida meleagris | reverse complement strand
CTGGTTGCTTAATGCTAACAAAAGACTGTCTTGGCTGTCCAGCCTCTGGCACAGTCCGGAGAGCATGCATTGCCAAATGCTTAACTTGCTGTAGCCCTTCCGCAGGAATTCGCGCCTGTTGAGCTGGGGTGGAGAAATCTCCCTCACCCATCAAAGCACTCACATCTATAGCCCAAAGCGGGTTTCTCCACGGCAGCATTAGGTTCTCAGTTGCCCGAGTCTGTGCCAGTCCCCTCCACTTAGATTCCCACACATTATGCTGCATATCAGTCATAATAAGGCGACACATCATTTTGAAATAATGCGGTGTGAGAACACAGCTATAGCAAATGGATTTAATCAAATTGACAGTATACGGGGCACCTATGCCGTGGTCAGTGATGGTATGCTGTAAATCCCACAGGACAAAACCTCCTACCGCGGCTCTTAGTCCGGGGCCACAATAACAGAGAATGCCCTCAACATGTCCGTGTCTCCAGCTTTCCCAGCCTCCCTCCCAATAAGTGCCCACATATCGTGTGGATCCGAGGGAAGCAGATCCGGCTCTTCTTCAGGGTCTACTGGACCAGGATCACAAGGATTATCGAGACCCTCAGGAGGGGAGGCAGCGAGGACCCCCCGTGGTTGTGGCAATGAGGGAGCTGATGGCACAGCGGGTGAGCCTGCAGCTCCAGGTTTCAGGCAACATGGACGCCACCTTATCACCTTCACTGGATGCATCCCACAATTTCACCCCGATCCCATCCCAAGTTTTCAGATCATGAACTATCTGATTTGTAAGTGAGGGATCATTTCTAGCGGCACATACAAGCATCTGTTGCAGGTCAGCAGAGGACACTGCCTTCCCCCATTGTTTAAGGATAAATTGCAAATTAACGAGGACATTTTTCTGTTCCGAGGTCATTCTGTTCCCCATGGTGCGCAACTGCTTACCTTCGTCCAGCAAGAAGCAGTCGGAGCGGCTGGGGACAATGAGGCTTCTTTCAGCCCCCTCTCGATACTGCTTCTTTTTTGAGCCCTGCACTTCTCTCAGCACGGTCTCCGTAAGGCTCCTTTCAGCCTTCTTCAGACCGGTCAGCTTTTCAGGTCCCTGTTCAGGCTCCAATTGTCGGCACTTGGACCAGTTAGAGAGTTCTCTCAGTCACTGTAGCATCAGAATAGCAAGCAACACTTTACTGTGTTTAACATACATCTTATATATTCTCCGCTCCCAAGCAGTAAATCCACTCACAGTTAATTGGCTTCAAGTTCTCCCAAGCAACAGTGATAACAGACAAAGGGTTTCTTAACTCTCCCAGATGTGACAAGATTCACGGCGCACACCAAAGGACCATCCTGTTTACCCTTTAACACTTTTTGCTCTCTGTCTTCCTTTACAGACTCCCAAGGCCTCATAGCGATAATATCTATCACAGAGTCTGTCGAGCTCCTTGGTGTTACATTTTCCCCCCACATCACGGAGAGCTCTTGTGTCCTCAGAAAGGCATCCTTGAAGAGTAGCCTTGAAAAGAGTAGTGTTATTGTGCTCTTTGTAGCTGCTGAGGTTTAGTTTGGTATGTCAAAGAGTAAATCTGCACTTCAAAAAGAATGGTAGAATCACAGAATCACTATGTTTGGAAAAGATCACTCAGACCTCCACATCCANAAGGCTGTATAATTTGTCTGGCCTGGTCAATAGTTAACTGAGAGGCACGCTGCAATGCTTTTGCATTTTGGTGGTAAAAGTCATGAGATAAGCATGGTTGAGCAAACTGATCAGGAACAACTGCTCCCGCCAGTCTGCCTGTGCATTGCCTTAAGAAATAGGACCAGGCAGACAAGAGTTAGAGTGAACAAGCTGAATAAAATAAGGTTCAGGAGCCACTTTAAACGTTAAAGGAGTGCAAACAATTGTGCATTAGTTGCCTCTTTTAGATAAGAATGTTCAAGTCGCATCACGATGCCTGCAACAAAAGCAGATTCTGTTATGTTGCTGATGGGTTCAAACCATCGTTCGAACACACGAAACACTGCTGTCAGTTCCACAATTTGTGGGGAGCTGATGGTGACATGGACATCACTATCCCACGTTTCAGCACTGTTCCTCCATACCATCACTGCACGGCCAGTCCTGCCGGATGCATCTGTAAAAACAGTAAGAGCGCATGCAAGAGGGGTTAATGACAGTTAAGAAACTGGCAACAAATAGCCCATAACAAAAATATTAATAGGCTGATTTAGCTTTCTGCGGTGTGCTGCTTGTTGAGTCATCTTTGTAACAGCTGTATTCAGAGCTGTTCTAGCCTCAGCAGCCAAATGACGCGGTGAGACCAAATCCAGCTCCCCTTCCAATAATTCAAAGAGGGGGTGTAGGCCCTCTGCAGAGACTCCTGTTAGTGGTCTAACCCAATTTATGGTGCCTGACAGTTTCTGTAAATCACTCACTGTATTGATCTTTGTTCCTATTGTCAGAGTCTGCGGCTGAATATGTTTTTGTGAGATCTTCCAGCACAAGTGTAAGCAAGCAGGTGTCTTTTGAATCTTGTCTCCAGCAATTTTCAGTCCTGCTGCGGTTGCAGCCTGTATAACGCAAGATGCTATTAAATTTGCCTCTGGCTCTTTCAGTGCCGCTACCAAAATATCATCCATATAGTGATATATATATAAGCATCGTTATTCTTTTGATGGTTCAGCAATAAGATATTGGCAACAAACTGCTGACATATCGTAGGACTATTTTTCATCCCCT
>NW_018364891.1:0-1312 GCF_002078875.1 Numida meleagris | reverse complement strand
AAGACCTGGAAACACAGAATGCAACCAATCATCAATAGGATTATGATCCTTAGTAATGGATCGAGTGTGATTAAACAACCAATGAATTTGGTTTTGAATTGATTCGCTATGATCAGAAAGATTAAAACAACACATTCCATCAAAGTCTTTACAGCCATGCCCTTGAGCAAGTAAAAGAAAGTCTATAGCGGCTCGATTCTGGAGCACAGCATGGCGAAGGCTGTTCATATCTTCTAACATTTCTTCAAGGGTCTCTGAAGTATGTTTGCTCTGTTTAACAGTCCAGCACGCTAGACGTTCGATCTGCTTCAAGGCTTGGGCGGCAGCAACTCCTGGGGTTAGGAATGAGGCAAAAATCCTGGCAGTCACGCTCCACAACTGTACCTCGTCAGAACAGGTGCTGTCAAAGATTTTGAGAGACCGACGCAGTTTTAAGTTCCTTATCAATCTTTAACCATTCTATAAAATAATAGCACTAATCATATTAATAATATAGCCATCATAATTCAATCAGAGCCTCGATTGACAACACACTAAACATAAGAAAAGATACAAGGCAGACAGCATAATGACAAGAAATACTGTTAAACCCATTAAAAGGAATAAGTTCTAATCAACATACACAGCAGGAATCAGAAACTCCGTAAGCTAATCTGTTATTACTTATTGACCCTTGAAAGGTTACAAACCACCAGAAAGGAAAGAGAAGAAACATGCCAGTGGTGGATGTGACAGGCAGTGTCAGCAGGGCGTCCCCTGCTTCTCCTGCTTTTATTCTTCTCAGGGTCTGCAGTGCTTTTCTATTTGTACACTGCATCCGCATGGCCAGTGCGATATACAGAGCCCAAGTGGAACACCTGTTCATAAAGCAAAACAAGCTACTAAGGTCAGCTCTCTCTGTGAAACAAAATATTTACAACTATAGACTCAATTGTCAGTTCCCTTAAAACTAGCAGAGTATCCCAAGATCATTCTATAGTGAGAGGCGTTTGGGCCCCGGATATAGGTGCCAATTGAAGGGACCAGTGAACAAAAATCTGTTGGGCAATACTCCAGAATCCTATATTAGAATCACATGTGGAATCAAAGTAAGATAGTGTGCACCTTTCTCTCGAGTGATGCGTGGTCATATTTTGAAAATCCTGACTAGTGGGATGAAAAACAGTTAATGCCTTCACAAATTAAGAAAATACTAAATGATAGGCTAGTAACATCATAACCAAGAATTACTGACAATGAGGTGGTAAACGCCAAATTATGAAACAATACCAATAAGCAAGAAACACACAATCCCAGTTATTTTCTGCCTTGA
>NW_018364890.1:10908-13029 GCF_002078875.1 Numida meleagris | reverse complement strand
CCCCCCCAAAAAAAAAAAAAAACAACCCAGGGTTCTTTGGGGTCCGTGGATTGGCTTTGTGGGTCTCCAGTGGTCTTTGGTGGTCCACCAGTGGTCTTTGGGGTCCATCGATGGTCTTTGGGGGTCTCCCGTGGTCTTTGGGGTCCATCCATGGTCTTTGGGGGTCTCCCGTGGTCTTTGGGGTCCATCAATGGTCTTTGGGGGTCTCCAATGGTCTTTGGGATCCATCAATGCTCTTTGGTGGTCCACCGTTGGGTTTTGGGGGTCTCCAATGGTCTTTGGGGTCCATCGATGCTGTTTGGGGATCTCCAATGATTTTTGGGATCCACCAATGGTCTTTGGTGGTCCACTAGTGGGTTTTGGGGGTCTCCAATGGTCTTTAGGGTCCATCAATGGTCTTTGGTGGTCCACCAGTGGTCTTTGGGGTCCATCAACGGTCTTTGGGGGTCTCCAATGGTCTTTGGGATCCATCCATGGTCTTTGGTGGTCCACCGTTGGGTTTTGGGGGGTCTCCAATGGTCTTTGGGGTCCATCAATGGTCTTTGGGGGTCCCCAATGGTCTTTGGCATCCATGGATTGACTTTGTGGGTCTCCAGTGGTCTTTGGGGTCCATCAATTGGCCTTGGGATTCTCCAGTGGTCTTTGGGGGGTCTCCAAAGGTTTCTGGGTTCCATCAGAGGGTTTTGGTGGTCCACCAGTGGTCTTTGGGGTCCATCGATGGTCTTTGGGGGTCCCCAATGGTCTTTGGGGTCCATCGATGGTCTTTGGGGGTCTCCAATGGTCTTTGGGATCCATCCATGGTCTTTGGGGGTCCCCAATGGTCTTTGGGGTCCATTGATGGTCTTTGGGGGTCTCCAATGGTCTTTGGGATCCATCCATGGTCTTTGGTGGTCCACCGTTGGGTTTTGGGGGTCTCCAGTGGTCTTTGGTGGTCCATCAATGGTTTTTGGGGGTCTCCAATGGTCTTTGGGATCCATGGATTGACTTTGTGGGTCTCCAGTGGTCTTTGGTGGTCCACCAGTGGCCTTTAGGTTCTCCCAAGCACTTTGGGGGTCCACCAGTGGTTTTTTGGGGTCTCCAATGGTCTCTGGGGTCCATCGATTGGCCTTGGGATTCTCCAGTGGTCTTTGGGGGGTCTCCAAAGCTTTCTGGGTTCCATCAGAGGCTTTTGGGGGTCCCCAATGGTCTTTGGGGTCCATCAATGGTCTTTGGGGGTCTCCAATGGTCTTTGGGATCCATTGATGGTCTTTGGTGGTCCACCGTTGGGTTTCGGGGGTCTGCAATGGTTTTGGGGTCCATCGATGGTCTTTGGGGGTCTCCATTGATTTTTGGGATCCACCAACGGTGTTTGGGGGTCTCCAATGGTTTTGGGGTCCATCGATGGTCTTTGGGGATCTCCATTGATTTTTGGGATCCACCAATGGTCTTTGGGGGTCTCCAGAGGGTTTTGGGGGTCTCCAATGGTCTTTGGGATCCATCCATGGTCTTTGGTGGCCCACCAGTGGTTTCTGGGGGGTCTCCAAAGGTTTCTAGGTTTCGTCAGTGGGTTTTGGGGGTCTCCAATGGTCTTTGGGGGGTCTCTAGTAGGTTTTGGGGGTCTCCAATGATTTTTGGGGTCCATCACTGGTCTTTGGGGGTCTCCAATGGTCTTTGGCATTCATCCTCACCCGCTCGACCCCGTCGTAGATCCAGGACGTGGTGCCCATCAACAGCTACGACGCGGCCGGGACCTTCCTGCTGCTCGGCTGCAACAACGGCTCCATCTACTACGTGGGTGAGCAAGGGGGGGGGAGGGGGTGGGGTGAGGGTTTTGGGGGTCTCCTGTGGGCTCTGGGGGGGTCTTCGGGGGTCTCCGAAGGTCTTTGGGGGTCCACCAGTGGTTTTGGGGGGTCCACCAGTGGTCGTTGGGGGGTCTCTGAAGGGCTTTGGGGGTCCATCAACGGTCTTCGGGGGTCTCCGAAGGTTTCTGGGGGTCCATCTGTGGTTTTTGGGGGTCCACCGGTGGTCAGTGGGGGTCTCCAAAGGTTTCTGGGATCGGTCATTGGGTTTTGGGGGTCTCCGAAGGGATTTGGGGTCCGTCAGTGGTCATTGGGGGTCTCCAAGGTTTCTGGGGGTCCACCA
>NW_018364890.1:7159-8698 GCF_002078875.1 Numida meleagris | reverse complement strand
GGGTTCTTTGTCACCTCCAGGAGGTCCCTGTCACCTCCAGGAGGTCCATGTCACCTCCAGGAGGACCTTGTCACCTCCAGGAGGTCCATGTCACTTCCAATGGGTTCCTTGTCAACTCCAGTGGGTTCTTTGTCACCTCTAGGAGATCCCTGTCACCTCTAGGAGGTCCATGTCACCTCCAATGGGCTCCTTGTCACCTCCAGGAGGTCCTTGTCACCTCCACTGGGCTCCTTGTCACCTCCAGGAGGTCCATGTCACCTCCAATGGGCTCCATGTCACCTCCAGGAGGACCTTGTCACCTCCTGAGGTTCCGTGTCACCTCTAGGAGGTCCATGTCACTTCCAATGGGTTCCGTGTCACCTCCGGGAGGTCCCTGTCACCTCCACTGGGCTCCTTGTCACCTCCAGGAGGACCTTGTCACCTCCTGAGGTTCCATGTCACCTCCAGGAGGTCCATGTCACTTCCAATGGGTTCCATGTCACCTCCAGGAGGTCTGTGTCACCTCTAGGAGGTCCATGTCACCTCCACTGGGCTCCATGTCACCTTCAGGAGGTCCTTGTCACCTCCAATGGGCTCCTTGTCACCTCTAGGAGGTCTGTGTCACCTCCAATGGGCTCCTTGTCACCTCCAGGAGGTCCGTGTCACTTCCAATGGGTTCCGTGTCACCCTCAGGAGGTCCCTGTCACCTCCAGGAGGACCTTGTCACCTCCAGGAGGTCCATGTCACCTCCAGTGGTTTCCTTGTCATCTCCAGGAGGTCCGTGTCACCTCTAGGAGGACCTTGTCACCTCTAGGAGGACCTTGTCACCTCCTTAGTTTCCTTGTCACCTCCAGGAGGTCCATGTCACTTCCAATGGGTTCCTTGTCACCTCCAGGAGGACCATGTCACCTCCAGGAGGTCCATGTCACCTCCAATGGGCTCCATGTCACCTCCAGGAGGACCTTGTCACCTCCAGGAGGTTCTTGTCACCTCCTGTGGGTTCCTTGTCACCTCCAGGAGGTCCATGTCACCTCCAATGGGCTCCATGTCACCTCCAGGAGGTCCTTGTCACCTCCAGGAGGTCCATGTCACCTCCTTAGGTTCCTTGTCACCTCCAGGAGGTCCCTGTCACCCAAGGGTCACCCCCTCTACCACCTTCATCCCACCTCACGGCGTAACCTGGAGCACCTCGTCACCCCACGGGGGACCTCGTCAACTCGAGGGTTTCCCCATTTCCCTGCTGGGGTCCCCATCCCCTCTCCTCGTCCGAGTCTCCCCCACCCCCCTTCCCCATCCTAGCACTTTTTTGGGCCGAAAAAAAGGATTTCCCGGGGTCCCCGTTGCCCTCCAGGTGACAGCGGCAACTGGATCGAGATCGCCTACGGCACCAGTTCGGGTGTCGTGCGGGTGATCGTGCAACACCCGGAGACGGTGGGCTCGGGTCCCCAGCTCTTCCAGACGTTCACCGTGCACCGCAGCCCCGTCACCAAGATCATGCTGTCGGAGAAGCACCTCATCTCGGGTGGGTGACGCCGGGGGGGGGTCCCCCGTGGCCCTTGG
>NW_018364890.1:0-5842 GCF_002078875.1 Numida meleagris | reverse complement strand
TGGTCTTTGAGGTCCATCATTGGTCTTTGGGGGTCCCCAATGGTCTTTGGGGGTCCCCAATGGTCTTTGGGGTCCATCACTGGTCTTTGGGGGTCCCCAATGGTCTTTGGGGTCCATGGATTGGCTTTGTGGTTCTCCAATGGTCTTTGGTGGTCCACCAGTCGTCTTTAGGTTCTCCCAAGCGCTTTGGGAGTCCACCAGTGACCTGTCGGGGTCCCCAAATGGTCTTTTGGGGTACCCCCCCCCCATGTCCCCCCCCCCCAGTCTGCGCCGACAACAACCACGTGCGGACGTGGACGGTGACGCGGTTCCGCGGGATGATCTCCACGCAGCCCGGCTCCACGCCGTTGGCGTCCTTCAAGGTCTTGGCCTTGGAGGACATGGACGGTCACGCCGGCTGCGCCGCCGGCACCGACATCGGTACGGGGACGGGGTTGGGAACGCGCCGTGGGTCACCGTGGGGCCGGGGGGGGGGGAGGATGGACTCTGAGTGCCCCCCACCCCGCGGTGCGGACAGGACCTTTCGGGGAACGCGACGACGAGCAGGTCTTCATCCAGAAGGTGGTGCCCGACGCCTGCCAGGTCTACGTCCGGCTTTCGTCTACCGGCAAGAGGTGAGCGGGGGGCTCCCCGAGGGATTTTGGGGGTCCCTCCATGGGGTTTTTGGGGTCTCCAAAGAGGTCTTGGGGTCTCCAGTGGGTTTTTGGGGTCCCTCGATGGGCTTTTGGGGACCCTCGATGGGTTTTTGGGGTCTCCAAAGAGCTCTTGGGGTCCCTCGATGGGTTTCTGGGGTCCCTCAATGGTCTTTTTGAGGTTTCCCAAGAGGTTTTGGGATCTCTAAAGAGATTTGGGGGACTCCGAGAGCTTTTTGGGGTCCCTTGATGGGTTTTTGGGGTCCCTCCATGGGTTTCTGGGGTCTCCAAAGAGCTCTTGGGGTCTCCAAAGGGTTTTTTGGGTCCCTCGATGGGTTTTTGGGATCTCCAAAGAGCTCTTGGGGTCTCCGATGGGTTTTTGGGGTCTCCGATGGGTTTTTGGGGTCTCCAAAGAGCTCTTGGGGGTCTCCAGTGGGTTTTTGGGGTCCCTTGATGGGTTTCTGGGGTCTCCAAAGAGCTCTTGGGGTCTCCAATGGGTTTTTGGGGTCCCCCAATGGTCTTCTTGGGATCTCCAAAGAGATTTGGGGGACTCCAAGAGCTTTTTGGGGTCCCTCCATGGGTTTTTGGGGTCCCTCCATGGGGTTTTGGGGTCTCCAAAGAGCTCTTGGGATCTCCAGTGGGTTTTTGGGGTCCCTCCATGGGTTTCTGGGGTCTCCAAAGAGCTCTTGGGGGTCTCCAGTGGGTTTTTGGGGTCCCTCCATGGGTNTGGGTTTCTGGGGTCTCCAAAGAGCTCTTGGGGGTCTCCAGTGGGTTTTTGGGGTCCCTCCATGGGTTTCTGGGGTCTCCAAAGAGCTCTTGGGGTCTCCAGTGGGTTTTTGGGGTCCCCCAATGGTCTTCTTGGGACCTCCAAAGGGATTTGGGGGACTCCGAGAGCTTTTTGGGGTCCCTCCATGGGGTTTTGGGGTCTCCAAAGAGCTCTTGGGATCTCCAGTGGGTTTTTGGGGTCCCTCGATGGGTTTCTGGGGGTCCCTCCATGGGTTTTTGGGGTCTCCAAAGAGCTCTTTGGGTCTCCAGTGGGTTTTTGGGGTCCCTCCATGGGTTTCTGGGGTCTCCAAAGAGGTCTTGGGGTCTCCAGTGGCTTTTTGGGGTCCCCCAATGGTCTTCTTGGGATCTCCAAAGAGATTTGGGGGACTCCAAGAGCTTTTTGGAGTTCCTCGATGGGTTTTTGGGGTCCCTCCATGGGTTTTTGGGGTCTCCAAAGAGCTCTTGGGATCTCCAGTGAGTTTTTGGGGTCCCTCGATGGGTTTCTGTGGTCTCCAAAGAGCTCTTGGGGTCTCCAATGGGTTTTTGGGGTCCCCCAATGGTCTTCTTGGTATCTCCAAAGAGATTTGGGGGACTCCGAGAGCTTTTTGGGGTCCCTCCATGGGTTTTTGGGGTCCCTCAATGGGCTTTTGGGGTCCCTCTGTGGGCTTTTGGGGACCCTCGATGGGTTTTTGGGGTCTCCAAAGAGCTCTTGGGGTCTCCAGTGGGTTTTTGGGGTCCCTCCATGGGTTTCTGGGGTCTCCAAAGAGCTCTTGGGGTCTCCAATGGGTTTTTGGGGTCCTCCAATGGTCTTCTTGGGATCTCCAAAGAGATTTGGGGGACTCCGAGAGCTTCTTTGGGGTCCCTCCATGGGGTTTTGGGGTCCCTCCATGGGGTTTTGGGGTCCCTCCATGGGGTTTTGGGGTCCCTCCATGGGGTTTTGGGGTCCCTCCATGGGGTTTTCGGGGTCTCCAAAGAGCTCTTGGGATCTCCAATGGGTTTTTGGGGTCCCTCCATGGGTTTCTGAGGTCTCCAAAGAGCTCTTGGGGTCTCCAATGGGTTTTTGGGGTCCCCCAATGGTCTTCTTGGGATCTCTAAAGAGATTTGGGGGACTCCGAGAGCTTTTTGGGGTCCCTCCATGGGGTTTTGGGGTCTCCAAAGAGGTCTTGGGGTCTCCAGTGGGTTTTTGGGGTCCCTCGATGGGTTTCTGGGGGTCCCTCCATGGGTTTTTGGGGTCTCCAAAGAGCTCTTGGGGTCTCCAAAGTGTTTTTGGGGTCCCTCGATGGGCTTTTGGGGTCCCTCAATGGGTTTTTGGGGTCCCTCGATGGGTTTTTGGGATCTCCAAAGAGCTCTTGGGGCCTCCAGTGGGTTTTTGGGGTCCCTCAATGGATTTTTGGGGTCTCCAATGGGTTTTTGGGGTTCCTCAATGGGTTTTGGGGTCTCCAAAGAGCTCTTGGGGTCTCCAGTGGGTTTTTGGGGTCCCTCAGTGGCTTTTTGGGGTCTCCAAAGAGCTTTTGGGGTCCCTCGATGGGTTTTTGGGGTCCCTCGATGGGTTTTTGGGGTCCCTCAATGGTCTTTTTGGGGTCTCCAAAGGGATTTTGGGGTCTCCAAAGAGCTCTTGGGGTCTCCAATGGGATTTTTGGGGTCCCTCGATGGAATTTAGGGTTCCCCGTTGGAATTTGGGGTTCTACCAATGGGATTTGGGGTTCTACCAATGGTATTTAGGGTTCCCCGTTGGGATTTAGGGTTCCCTGTTGGGATTTGGGGTTCTACCAACAGGATTTGGGGTCCTACCAATGGGATTTAGGGCTTCCCCGTTGGGATCTGGGGTTCCCCGCTGGGATCTGGGGTTCCCGTTGGGATCTGGGGTTCTGCCAACGGGATTTGGGGTTCTACCAATGGGATTTGGGGTTCTACCAATGGGATTTACCATTCCCCAATGGGATTTAGGGCTCCCCGTTGGGATCTGGGGTTCTGCCAGTGGGATTCGGGGTTCCCTGATGGAATTTAAGGTTCCCCATTGGGATTTGGGGTTCCGTGTTGCGATTTGGGGTTCTACCAGCGGGATTTGGGGTTCTACCAATGGGATTTACGGTTCCCCGATGGGATTTAGGGCTTCCTCATTGGGATTTGGGGTTCCCCGTTTGGATTTGGGGTTCTGCCAACGGGATTTGGGGTCCTACCAATGGGATTTAGGGCTTCCCCGTTGGGATCTGGGGTTCCCCGCTGGGATCTGGGGTTCCCGTTGGGATTTGGGGCTCTGCCAACGGGATTTGGGGTCCTACCAATGGGATTTGCGCTTCTACCAATGGGATTTACCGTTCCCCAATGGGATTTAGGGCTCCCCGTTGGGATCTGGGGTTCTGCCAGTGGGATTCAGGGTTCCCTGATGGAATTTATTGGGATTTGGGGTTCCGTGTTGGGATCTGGGGTTCTACCAACAGGATTTGGGGTCCTACCAATGGGATTTAGGGGTTCCCTGTTGGGATTTGGGGTTCTGCCAATGGGATTTGGGGTCCTACCAATGGGATTTAGGGGNCAATGGGATTTGGGGTCCTACCAATGGGATTTAGGGGTTCCCTGTTGGGATTTGGGGTTCTGCCAATGGGATTTGGGGTCCTACCAATGGGATTTGGGCTTCTACCAATGGGATTTACCATTCTCCAATGGGATTTAGGGCTCCCCGTTGGGATCTGGGGTTCTGCCAGTGGGATTCAGGGTTCCCTGATGGAATTTAAGGTTCCCCATTGGGATTTGGGGTTCCGTGTTGCGATTTGGGGTTCTACCAATGGGATTTGGGGTCCTACTAATGGGATTTAGGGGTTCCCTGTTGGGATTTGGGGTTCTGCCAACGGGATTTGGGGTCCTACCAATGGGATTTGGGCTTCTACCAATGGGATTTACCGTTCCCCAATGGGATTTAGGGCTCCCCGTTGGGATCTGGGGTTCCACCAAGGGGATTTGGGGTTCTGCCAACGGGATTTGGGGTTCCCCGTCGGGATTCGGGGTCCCCCCATCCTTTGCAGGGTGTGCGAGGTGCGTGCCGTGGACGGCTCGGCCATCACCGCCTTCACGGTCCACGAGTGCGAGGGATCGCGGCGTGTGGGGTCGCGGCCGCGCCGGCGCCTGCTGACCGGGCACGCCAACGGCAGCCTGCAGCTCTGGGACCTCAGCACCGCCATGGAGATGGGGGGCAGACCCCAAGGTACCGCCGCCCCATAGCGGCTGCCCCACGTGCCCCGTGGTGGTGGTCCCGTAGTGGCGGTCCCAAAATGGCGGCCCCAAAATGGCGGTCCTGTAGTGGTGGCCCCAAAATGGCGGCCCCAAAATGGCGGCCCCATAGTGGTGGTCCCATAGTGGTGGTCCCATAGTGGTGGTCCCATAGTGGTGGTCCCAAAATGGTGGTCCCAAAATGGCGGCCCCATAGTGGTGGTCCCAAAATGGCGGTCCCAAAATGGCAGCCCCAAAATGGCGGCCCTATAGTGATGGCCCCATAGTGATGGCCTCAAAATGGCGGTCCCAAAATGGCGGACTCAAAATGGCAGCCCCATAGTGGTGGTCCCAAAATGGTGGTCCCAAAATGGCAGTCCTGTAGTGGTAGTTCCAAAATGGCAGACTCAAAATGGCGGTCCCAAAATGGCAGACTCAAAATGGCAGCCCCATAGTGGTGGTCCCAAAATGGCGGCCCCATAGTGATGGCCCCATAGTGATGGCCTCATAGTGATGGCCTCAAAATGGCGGTCCCATAGTGGTGGTCCCAAAATGGCGGCCCCATAGTGGTGGTCCCATAGTGATGGCCCCAAAATGGCAGTCCCAAAATGGCGGTCCCGTAGTGGCGGTCCCAAAATGGCAGACTCAAAATGGCGGCCCCATAGTGGTGGTCCCAAAATGGCGGCCCCATAGTGGTGGCCTCAAAATGGCGGGCCCAAAATGGCGGTCCTGTAGTGGTAGTTCCAAAATGGTGGGCCCAAAATGGCGGTCCCAAAATGGCGGACTCAAAATGGCAGCCCCATAGTGATGGCCCCAAAATGGCGGTCCCAAAATGGCAGTCCTGTAGTGGTAGTTCCAAAATGGCAGACTCAAAATGGCGGTCCCAAAATGGCAGACTCAAAATGGCGGCCCCATAGTGGTGGTCCTAAAATGGCGGCCTCATAGTGGCCGTCCCAAAATGGCGGTCCCAAAATGGCAGCCCCAAAATGGCGGCCCCATAGTGATGGCCCCATAGTGATGGCCTCAAAATGGCGGTCCCAAAATGGCGGACTCAAAATGGCGGACTCAAAATGGCAGCCCCGTAGTGGTGGTCCCAAAATGGCGGCCCCATAGTGGTGGCCCCATAGTGGTGGTCCCAAAATGGGGGCCCCATAGTGATGGCCCCAAAATGGCGGTCCCAAAATGGCGGCCCTGTAGTGGTGGTCTCAAAATGGCCGTCCCAAAATGGCGGTCCCCCA